>NW_027621729.1:0-41226 GCF_964198595.1 Lampetra fluviatilis | reverse complement strand
AGTCTATGGGTATACACTTTAACATTGGAGTCTATGGGTAGACACTTTAACATTGAAGTCTATGGGTAGACACTTTAACATTGAAGTCTATGGGTAACACTTAACATGGAGTCTATGGTAGGACACTTTAACATTGGAGTCTATGGGTAGACACTTTAACATTGGAGTCTATGGATAGACACTTTAACATTGAAGTCTATGGGTAGACACTTTAACATTGAGTCTATGGGTAGACACTTTAACATTGGAGTCTATGGGTAGACACTTTAACATTGAGAGGTCTATTGGGTAGACACTTTAACATTGGAGTCTATGGGTAGACACTTTAACATTGAAGTCTATGGGTAGACACTTTAACATTGGAGTCTATGGGTAGACACTTTAACATTGAATTCTATGGGTAGACACTTTAACATTGAAGTCTATGGGTAGACACTTTAACATTGGAGTCTATGAGTAGACACTTTAACATTGGAGTCTATGGGTAGACACTTTAACATTGGAGTCTATGGGTAGACACTTTAACATTGAAGTCTATGGGTAGACACTTTAACATTGAGTCTATGAGTAGACACTTTAACATTGGAGTCTATGGGTAGACACTTTAACATTGAAGTCTATGGGTAGACACTTTAACATTGGAGTCTATGGGTAGACACTTTAACATTGGGGTCTATGGGTAGACACTTTAACATTGGAGTCTATGAGTAGACACTTTAACATTGAAGTCTATGGGTAGACACTTTAACATTGGAGTCTATGGGTAGACACCTTAACATTGAAGTCTATGGGTAGACACTTTAACATTGGAGTCTATGGGTAGACACTTTAACATTGGAGTCTATGGGTAGACACTTTAACATTGAAGTCTGTGGGTAGACACTTTAACATTGGAGTCTATGGGTAGACACTTTAACATTGAAGTCTGTGGGTAGACACTTTAACATTGGAAGTCTATGGGTAGACACTTTAACATTGAGTCTATGGGTAGACACTTTAACATTGGAGTCTATGGGTAGACACTTTAACATTGAAGTCTATGGGTAGACACTTTAACATTGGAGTCTATGGGTAGACACTTTAACATTGGAGTCTGTGGGTAGACACTTTAACATTAGAGTCTATGGGTAGACACTTTAACATTGGAGTCTATGAGTAGACACTTTAACATTGGAGTCTATGGGTAGACACTTTAACATTGAAGTCTATGGGTAGACACTTTAACATTGGAGTCTATGGGTAGACACTTTAATGGTTTGAACATTGGAGTCTATGGGTAGACACTTTAACATTGAAGTCTATGGGTAGACACTTTAACATTGAAGTCTATGGGTAGACACTTTAACATTGGAGTCTATGGGTAGACACTTTAACATTGAGTCTATGGGTAGACACTTTAATATTGAAGTCTATGGGTAGACACTTTAACATTGGAGTCTATGGGTAGACACTTTAACATTGGAGTCTATGGGTAGACACTTTAACATTGGAGTCTACGGGTAGACACTTTAACATTGGAGTCTATGGGGTAGACACTTTAACATTCAAGTCTATGGGTAGACACTTTAACATTGGAGTCTATGGGTAGACACTTTAACATTGGAGTCTATGGGTAGACACTTTAACATTGGAGTCTATGGGTAGACACTTTAACATTGGAGTCTATGGGTAGACACTTTAACATTGAAGTCTATGGGTAGACACTTTAACATTGGAGTCTATGGGTAGACACTTTAACATTGGAGTCTATGGGTAGACACTTTAACATTGGAGTCTATGGGTAGACACTTTAACATTGGAGTCTATGGGTAGACACTTTAACATTGGAGTCTATGGGTAGACACTTTAACATTGGAGTCTATGGGTAGACACTTTAACATTGGAGTCTATGGGTAGACACTTTAACATTGGAGTCTATGGGTAGACACTTTAACATTGGAGTCTATGGGTAGACACTTAACATTGGAGTCCTATGGGTAGACACTTTAACATTGGAAGTCTACTGGGTAGACACTTTAACATTGGAGTCTATGGGTAGACACTTTAACATTGGAAGTCTATGGTAGACACTTTAACATTGAAGTCTATGGATAGACACTTTAACATTGGAGTCTATGGGTAGACACTTTAACATTGGAGTCTATGGGTAGACACTTTAACATTGAAGTCTATGGGTAGACACTTTAACATTGGAGTCTATGGGTAGACACTTTAACATTGGAGTCTATGGGTAGACACTTTAACATTGAAGTCTATGGGTAGACACTTTAACATTGAAGTCTATGGGTAGACACTTTAACATTGGAGTCTATGGGTAGACACTTTAACATTGAAGTCTACGGGTAGACACTTTAACATTGAAGGTCTATCGGGTAGACACTTTAACATTGGAGTCTATGGGTAGACACTTTAACATTGAAGTCTATGGGTAGACACTTTAACATTGGAGTCTATGGGTAGACACTTTAACATTGAGTCAATGGGTAGACACTTTAACATTGGAGTCTATGGGTAGACACTTTAACAATGAAGTCTATGGGTAGACCTTTAACATTGGAGTCTATGGGTAGACACTTTAACATTGAAGTCTATGGGTAGACACTTTAACATTGAAGTCTATGGGTGGACACTTTAACATTGGAGTCTATGGGTAGACACTTTAACATTGGAGTCTATGGGTAGACACTTTAACATTGAAGTCTATGGGTAGACACTTTAACATTGGAGTCTACGGGTAGACACTTTAACATTGAAGTCTACGGGTAGACACTTTAACATTGAAGTCTACGGGTAGACACTTTAACATTGGAGTCTACGGGTAGACACTTTAACATTGGAGTCTACGGGTAGACACTTTAACATTGGAGTCTATGGGTAGACACTTTAACATTGAAGTCTACGGGTAGACACTTTAACATTGGAGTCTATGGGTAGACACTTTAACATTGGAGTCTATGGGTAGACACTTTAACATTGAAGTCTATGGGTAGACACTTTACATTGGAGTCTACGGGTAGACACTTTAACATTGAAGGTCTACGGGTAGACACTTTAACATTGGAGTCTACGGGTAGACACTTTAACATTGGAGTCTATGGGTAGACACTTTAACATTGGAGTCTATGGGTAGACACATTGAGTCTATGGTAGACACTTTAACATTGGAGTCTACGGGTAGACACTTTAACATTGAGTCTACGGGTAGACACTTTAACATTGAGGTCTACGGGTAAGACACTTTAACATTGAGTCTATGGGTAGACACTTTAACATTGGAGGTCTACGGGTAGACCACTTTAACATTGAGAGTCTATGTGGTAGACACTTTAACATTGAAGTCTACGGGTAGACACTTTAACATTGGAGTCTATGGGTAGACACTTTAACATTGAAGTCTACGGGTAGACACTTTAACATTGGAGTCTATGGGTAGACACTTTAACATTGGAGTCAATGGGTAGACACTTTAACCATTGGAGTCTATGGGTAGACACTTTAACAATGAAGTCTATGGGTAGACACTTTAACATTGGAGTCTATGGGTAGACACTTTAACATTGAAGTCTATGGGTGGACACTTTAACATTGGAGTCTAATGGGTAGACACTTTAACATTGGAGTCTATGGGTAGACACTTTAACATTGAAGTCTACGGGTAGACACTTTAACATTGAAGTCTACGGGTAGACACTTTAACATTGAGGGTCTACGGGTAGACACTTTAACATTGGAGTCTATGGGTTAGACACTTTAACATTGGAGTCTATGGGTAGACACTTTAACATTGAAGTCTATGGGTAGACACTTTAACATTGGAGTCTACGGGTAGACACTTTAACATTGAAGTCTACGGGTAGACACTTTAACATTGGAGTCTATGGGTAGACACTTTAACATTGGAGTCTATGGGTAGACACTTTAACATTGAAGTCTATGGGTAGACACTTTAACATTGGAGTCTACGGTAGACACTTTAACATTGGAGTCTATGGGTAGACACTTTAACATTGGAGTCTATGGGTAGACACTTTAACATTGAAGTCTATGGGTAGACACTTTAACATTGGAGTCTACGGGTAGACACTTTAACATTGAAGTCTACGGGTAGACACTTTAACATTGGAGTCTACGGGTAGACACTTTAACATTGGAGTCTATGGGTAGACACTTTAACATTGAAGTCTATGGGTAGACACTTTAACATTGGAGTCTATGGGTAGACACTTTAACATTGGAGTCTATGGGTAGACACTTTAACATTGGAGTCTATGGGTAGACACTTTAACATTGGAGTCTATGGGTAGACACTTTAACATTGGAGTCTATGGGTAGACACTTTAACATTGGAGTCTATGGGTAGACACTTTAACATTGGAGTCTATGGGTAGACACTTTAACATTGGAGTCTATGGGTAGACACTTTAACATTGGAGTCTATGGGTAGACACTTTAACATTGGAGTCTATGGGTAGGACACTTTAACATTGGAGTCTATGGGTAGACACTTTTAACATTGGAGTCTATGGGTAGACACTTTAACATTGGAGTCTATGGGTAGACACTTTAACATTGAAGTCTATGGGTAGACACTTTAACATTGGAGTCTATGGGTAGACACTTTAACATTGGAGTCTATTGGTAGACACTTTAACATTGGAGTCTATGGGTAGACACTTTAACATTGGAGTCTATGGGTAGACACTTTAACATTGACGTCTATGGGTAGACACTTTAACATTGAAGTCTATGGGTAGACACTTTAACATTGGAGTCTATGGGTAGACACTTTAACATTGGAGTCTATGGGTAGACACTTTAACATTGGAGTCTATGGGTAGACACTTTAACATTGGAGTCTATGGGTAGACACTTTAACATTGAAGTCTATGGGTAGACACTTTAACATTGAAGTCTATGGGTAGACACTTTAACATTGGAGTCTATGGGTAGACACTTTAACATTGAAGTCTATGGGTAGACACTTTAACATTGGAGTCTATGGGTAGACACTTTAACATTGGAGTCTATGGGTAGACACTTTAACATTGGAGTCTATGGGTAGACACTTTAACATTGGAGTCTATGGGTAGACACTTTAACATTGAAGTCTATGGGTAGACACTTTAACATTGGAGTCTATGGGTAGACACTTTAACATTGGAGTCTATGGGTAGACACTTTAACATTGGAGTCTATGGGTAGACACTTTAACATTGAAGTCTGTGGGTAGACACTTTAACATTGAAGTCTATGGGTAGACACTTTAACATTGAAGTCTATGGGTAGACACTTTAACATTGAAGTCTATGGGTAGACACTTTAACATTGGAGTCTATGGGTAGACACTTTAACATTGGAGTCTATGGGTAGACACTTTAACATTGGAGTCTATGGGTAGACACTTTAACATTGGAGTCTATGGGTAGACACTTTAACATTGGAGTCTATGGGTAGACACTTTAACATTGGAGTCTATGGGTAGACACTTTAACATTGGAGTCTATGGGTAGACACTTTAACATTGAAGTCTATGGGTAGACACTTTAACATTGGAGTCTATGGGTAGACACTTTAACATTGAAGTCTATGGGTAGACACTTTAACATTGAAGTCTATGGGTAGACACTTTAATATTGGAGTCTATGGGTAGACACTTTAACATTGGAGTCTATGGGTAGACACTTTAACATTGGAGTCTATGGGTTGACACTTTAACATTGGAGTCTATGGGTTGACACTTTAACATTGGAGTCTATGGGTAGACACTTTAACATTGAAGTCTATGGGTAGACACTTTAACATTGGAGTCTATGGGTAGACACTTTAACATTGGAGTCTATGGGTAGACACTTTAACATTGAAGTCTATGGGTAGACACTTTAACATTGAAGTCTATGGGTAGACACTTTAATATTGGAGTCTATGGGTAGACACTTTAACATTGGAGTCTATGGGTAGACACTTTAACACTGGAGTCTATGGGTAGACTCTTTAACATTGGAGTCTATGGGTAGACACTTTAACACTGGAGTCTATGGGTAGACACTTTAACATTGAAGTCTATGGGTAGACACTTTAACATTGAAGTCTATGAGTAGACACTTTAACATTGAAGTCTATGAGTAGACACTTTAACATTGGAGTCTATGGGTAGACACTTTAACATTGAAGTCTATGGGTAGACACTTTAACACTGGAGTCTATGGGTGGACACTTTAACACTGGAGTCTATGGGAAGACACTTTAACATTGGAGTCTGTGGGTAGAGACTTTAACATTGGAGTCTGTGGGTAGAGACTTTAACATTGAAGTCTATGGGTAGACACTTTAACATTGAAGTCTATGGGTAGACACTTTAACATTGAAGTCTATGGGTAGACACTTTAACATTGGAGTCTATGGGTAGACACTTTAACATTGGAGTCTATGGGTAAACACTTTAACATTGAAGTCTATGGGTAGACACTTTAACATTGGAGTCTATGGGTAGACACTTTAACATTGGAGTCTATGGGTAGACACTTTAACACTGGAGTCTATGGGTAGACACTTTAACATTGGAGTCTATGGGTAGACACTTTAACATTGGAGTCTGTGGGTAGAGACTTTAACATTGGAGTCTATGGGTAGACACTTTAACATTGGAGTCTATGGGCTGACACTTTAACATTGGAGTCTATGGGTTGACACTTTAACATTGGAGTCTATGGGTAGACACTTTAACATTGAAGTCTATGGGTAGACACTTTAACATTGAAGTCTATGAGTAGACACTTTAACATTGGAGTCTATGGGTAGACACTTTAACATTGGAGTCTATGGGTAGACACTTTAACATTGGAGTCTATGAGTAGACACTTTAACATTGGAGTCTATGGGTAGACACTTTAACATTGGAGTCTATGGGTAGACACTTTAACATTGGAGTCTGTGGGTAGAGACTTTAACATTGGAGTCTATGGGTAGACACTTTAACATTGGAGTCTATGGGTAGACACTTTAACATTGGAGTCTATGGGTTGACACTTTAACATTGGAGTCTATGGGTAGACACTTTAACATTGAAGTCTATGGGTAGACACTTTAACATTGAAGTCTATGGGTAGACACTTTAACATTGAAGTCTATGGGTAGACACTTTAACATTGAAGTCTATGAGTAGACACTTTAACATTGGAGTCTATGGGTAGACACTTTAACATTGGAGTCTATGGGTAGACACTTTAACATTGAAGTCTATGAGTAGACACTTTAACATTGGAGTCTATGGGTAGACACTTTAACATTGAAGTCTATGGGTAGACACTTTAACATTGGAGTCTATGGGTAGACACTTTAACATTGGAGTCTATGGGTAGACACTTTAACATTGGAGTCTATGGGTAGACACTTTAACATTGGAGTCTATGGGTAGACACTTTAACATTGGAGTCTATGGGTAGACACTTTAACATTGGAGTCTATGGGTAGACACTTTAACATTGGAGTCTATGGGTAGACACTTTAACATTGGAGTCTATGGGTTGACACTTTAACATTGGAGTCTATGGGTTGACACTTTAACATTGGAGTCTATGGGTAGACACTTTAACATTGAAGTCTATGGGTAGACACTTTAACATTGAAGTCTATGGGTAGACACTTTAACATTGGATTCTATGGGTAGACACTTTAACATTGGAGTCTATGGGTAGACACTTTAACATTGAAGTCTATGGGTAGACACTTTAACATTGAAGTCTATGGGTAGACACTTTAACATTGGAGTCTATGGGTAGACACTTTAACATTGGAGTCTATGGGTAGACACTTTAACACTGGAGTCTATGGGTAGACACTTTAACATTGGAGTCTATGGGTAGACACTTTAACACTGGAGTCTATGGGTAGACACTTTAACATTGAAGTCTATGGGTAGACACTTTAACATTGAAGTCTATGAGTAGACACTTTAACATTGAAGTCTATGAGTAGACACTTTAACATTGGAGTCTATGGGTAGACACTTTAACATTGGAGTCTATGGGTAGACACTTTAACATTGGAGTCTATGGGTAGACACTTTAACATTGGAGTCTATGGGTAGACACTTTAACATTGAAGTCTATGGGTAGACACTTTAACATTGAAGTCTATGGGTAGACACTTTAACATTGGAGTCTATGGGTAGACACTTTAACATTGAAGTCTATGGGTAGACACTTTAACATTGGAGTCTATGGGTAGACACTTTAACATTGGAGTCTATGGGTAGACACTTTAACATTGAAGTCTATGGGTAGACACTTTAACATTGAAGTCTATGGGTAGACACTTTAACATTGGATAGACACTTTAACATTGGAGTCTATGGGTAGACACTTTAAGATTGAAGTCTATGGGTAGACACTTTAACATTGGAGTCTATGGGTAGACACTTTAACATTGGAGTCTATGGGTAGACACTTTAACATTGGAGTCTATGGGTAGACACTTTAACATTGGAGTCTATGGGTAGACACTTTAACATTGGAGTCTATGGGTAGACACTTTAACATTGGAGTCTATGGGTAGACACTTTAACATTGGAGTCTATGGGTAGACACTTTAACATTGAAGTCTATGGGTAGACACTTTAACATTGAAGTCTATGGGTAGACACTTTAACATTGAAGTCTATGGGTAGACACTTTAACATTGAAGTCTATGGGTAGACACTTTAACATTGAAGTCTATGGCTAGACACTTTAACATTGGAGTCTATGGGTAGACACTTTAACATTGAAGTCTATGGGTAGACACTTTAACATTGGAGTCTATGGGTAGACACTTTAACATTGGAGTCTATGGGTAGACACTTTAACATTGGAGTCTATGGGTAGACACTTTAACATTGGAGTCTATGGGTAGACACTTTAACATTGAAGTCTATGGGTAGACACTTTAACATTGGAGTCTATGGGTAGACACTTTAACATTGGAGTCTATGGGTAGACACTTTAACATTGGAGTCTATGGGTAGACACTTTAACATTGGAGTCTATGGGTAGACACTTTAACATTGAAGTCTATGGGTAGACACTTTAACATTGAAGTCTATGGGTAGACACTTTAACATTGAAGTCTACGGGTAGACACTTTAACATTGAAGTCTACGGGTAGACACTTTAACATTGAAGTCTATGGGTAGACACTTTAACATTGAAGTCTATGGGTAGACACTTTAACATTGAAGTCTACGGGTAGACACTTTAACATTGAAGTCTACGGGTAGACACTTTAACATTGGAGTCTATGGGTAGACACTTTAACATTGAAGTCTATGGGTAGACACTTTAACATTGAAGTCTATGGGTAGACACTTTAACATTGGAGTCTATGGGTAGACACTTTAACATTGGAGTCTATGGGTAGACACTTTAACATTGGAGTCTATGGGTAGACACTTTAACATTGGAGTCTATGGGTAGACACTTTAACATTGGAGTCTACGGGTAGACACTTTAACATTGGAGTCTATGGGTAGACACTTTAACATTGGAGTCTATGGGTAGACACTTTAACATTGGAGTCTATGGGTAGACACTTTAACATTGAAGTCTATGGGTAGACACTTTAACATTGGAGTCTATAGGTAGACACTTTAACATTGGAGTCTATGGGTAGACACTTTAACATTGGAGTCTGTGGGTAGACTATGGGATGGAGTTGGCCACTCACGAGAGGTTGATGATCTTGCAGTCCGTGCGTGCTAGGACTCGGGAGATGCAGTCGATGACCGAGTCCGGCAACTCGTTGTCGGTCAACCTGAGACACGGCGGGAGAAGGGGGGGGGGGGGAGAGGGGGGGGGGGGTGCACTTGTAGTAGTTCAAAATACATTTTTAAAAATATATAATAAAACATCTAAACATGATAAAAAAAAAATTACACAGCAAACAGGATGAAGAGCAGAGCTCGATTCTCCCTGTTGATGTTTCGTGTCTAAGAAGAATGCAGCACAGATTGATTTTGTTGCCTAATGGGAAAATACGTGAAATATTTCAAATAAACGGGGCGGGGAACACATAAAGCAAAGAAATGGAAACAAAAAAGAACAAAACGAAATGATAAACGGAGCAAAGTGCCGACTAAACGGAGCATCTGCTTGCTTCCCCTGATCGCACAAAGAGAGGGGGAGAGAGAGGGGTAGAGACAGAGAGAGAGCTTTGGGTGAAGGAGAGAGCTGTGAAGGAGAGAGCTGTGAAGGAGAGAGCTGTGGATGAAGGAGAGAGCTGTGGGTGAAGGAGGGAGCTGTGGGTGAAGGAGAGAGCTGTGGGTGAAGGAGAGAGCTGTGGGTGAAGGAGGGAGCTGTGGATGAAGGAGGGAGCTGTGGGTGAAGGAGAGAGCTGTGGGTGAAGGAGGGAGCTGTGAGTGAAGGAGGGAGCTGTGGATGAAGGAGAGAGCTGTGGGTGAAGGAGAGAGCTGTGGGTGAAGGAGGGAGCTGTGGGTGAAGGAGGGAGCTGTGGATGAAGGAGGGAGCTGTGGGTGAAGGAGAGAGCTGTGGGTGAAGGAGGGAGCTGTGGGTGAAGGAGGGAGCTGTGGATGAAGGAGGGAGCTGTGGGTGAAGGAGAGAGCTGTGGGTGAAGGAGAGAGCTGTGGATGAAGGAGGGAGCTGTGGGTGAAGGAGGGAGCTGTGGGTGAAGGAGAGAGCTGTGGGTGAAGGAGGGAGCTGTGGATGAAGGAGGGAGCTGTGGGTGAAGGAGAGAGCTGTGGGTGAAGGAGGGAGCTGTGGGTGAAGGAGAGAGCTGTGGATGAAGGAGAGAGCTGTGGGTGAAGGAGGGAGCTGTGGATGAAGGAGGGAGCTGTGGGTGAAGGAGAGAGCTGTGGGTGAAGGAGGGAGCTGTGAGTGAAGGAGGGAGCTGTGGATGAAGGAGGAGAGAGCTGTAGATGAAGGAGAGAGCTGTGGATGAAGGAGGAGAGAGCTGTGGATGAAAGAGGGAGCTGTGGGTGAAGGAGGGAGCTGTGGGTGAAGGAGGGAGCTGTGGGTGAAGGAGGGAGCTGTGGGTGAGGGAGGGAGCTGTGGGTGAAGGAGGGAGCTGTGGGTGAAGGAGAGAGCTGTGGATGAAGGAGAGAGCTGTGGATGAAGGAGAGAGCTGTGGGTGAAGGAGGGAGCTGTGGGTGAAGGAGGGAGCTGTGGGTGAAGGAGAGAGCTGTGGATGAAGGAGAGAGCTGTGGATGAAGGAGAGAGCTGTGGGTGAAGGAGGGAGCTGTGGGTGAAGGAGGGAGCTGTGAGTGAAGGAGGGAGCTGTGGGTGAAGGAGGGAGCTGTGGGTGAAGGAGGGAGCTGTGGGTGAAGGAGGGAGCTGTGGATGAAGGAGGGAGCTGTGGGTGAAGGAGGGAGCTGTGGGTGAAGGAGGGAGCTGTGGGTGAAGGAGAGAGCTGTGGGTGAAGGAGAGAGCTGTGGATGAAGGAGGGAGCTGTGGGTGAAGGAGGGAGCTGTGGGTGAAGGAGGGAGCTGTGGGTGAAGGAGAGAACTGTGGGTGAAGGAGGGAGCTGTGTGTGAAGGAGAGAGCTGTGGGTGAAGGAAAGAGCTGTGGATGAAGGAGAGAGCTGTGGGTGAAGGAGGGAGCTGTGGGTGAAGGAGGGAGCTGTGTGTGAAGGAGAGAGCTGTGGATGAAGGAAAGAGCTGTGGATGAAGGAGGGAGCTGTGGGTGAAGGAGAGAGCTGTGGGTGAAGGAGAGAGCTGTGGGTGAAGGAGAGAGCTGTGGGTGAAGGAGAGAGCTGTGGGTGAAGGAGGGAGCTGTGGATGAAGGAGAGAGCTGTGGGTGAAGGAGGGAGCTGTGGGTGAAGGAGAGAGCTGTGGATGAAGGAGAGAGCTGTGGGTGAAGGAGGGAGCTGTGGGTGAAGGAGAGAGCTGTGGGTGAAGGAGGGAGCTGTGGGTGAAGGAGAGAGCTGTGGGCGAAGGAGAGAGCTGTGGGTGAAGGAGGGAGCTGTGGATGAAGGAGGGAGCTGTGGGTGAGGGAGGGAGCTGTGGGTGGGGGAGGGAGCTGTGGGTGAAGGAGAGAGCTGTGGGTGAAGGAGGGAGCTGTGGGTGAAGGAGAGAGCTGTGGGTGAAGGAGGGAGCTGTGGGTGGGGGAGGGAGCTGTGGGTGGGGGAGGGAGCTGTGGGTGAAGGAGGGAGCTGTGGGTGAAGGAGAGAGCTGTGGGTGAAGGAGAGAGCTGTGGGTGAAGGAGAGAGCTGTGGGTGAAGGAGGGAGCTGTGGGTGAAGGAGGGAGCTGTGGGTGAAGGAGAGAGCTGTGGGTGAAGGAGAGAGCTGTGGGTGAAGGAGAGAGCTGTGGATGAAGGAGAGAGTTGTGTGTGAAGGAGGGAGCTGTGGGTGAAGGAGAGAGCTGTGGGTGAAGGAGGGAGCTGTGGATGAAGGAGGGAGCTGTGGATGAAGGAGGGAGCTGTGGGTGAAGGATAGAGCTGTGGGTGAAGGAGGGAGCTGTGGGTGAAGGAGGGAGCTGTGGGTGAAGGAGAGAGCGGTGGGTGAAGGAGGGAGCTGTGGATGAAGGAGGGAGCTGTGGGTGAAGGAGAGAGCTGTGGGTGAAGGAGGGAGCTGTGGGTGAAGGAGAGAGCTGTGGGTGAAGGAGAGAGCGGTGGGTGAAGGAGGGAGCTGTGGATGAAGGAGGGAGCTGTGGGTGAAGGAGAGAGCGGTGGGTGAAGGAGGGAGCTGTGGGTGAAGGAGGGAGCTGTGGGTGAAGGAGAGAGCTGTGGGTGAAGGAGGGAGCTGTGGGTGAAGGAGGGAGCTGTGGGTGAAGGAGGGAGCTGTGGGTGAAGGAGAGAGCTGTGGATGAAGGAGAGAGCTGTGGGTGAAGGAGGGAGCTGTGGATGAAGGAGGGAGCTGTGGGTGAAGGAGGGAGCTGTGGGTGAAGGAGGGAGCTGTGGGTGAAGGAGAGAGCTGTGGGTGAAGGAGGGAGCTGTGGATGAAGGAGGGAGCTGTGGGTGAAGGAGGGAGCTGTGGGTGAAGGAGAGAGCTGTGGATGAAGGAGGAGAGAGCTGTGGGTGAAGGAGGGAGCTGTGGGTGAGGGAGAGAGCTGTGGATGAAGGAGAGAGCTGTGGGTGAAGGAGAGAGCTGTGGGTGAAGGAGGGAGCTGTGGGTGAAGGAGAGAGCTGTGGGTGAAGGAGAGAGCTGTGGGTGAAGGAGGGAGCTGTGGGTGAAGGAGAGAGCTGTGGATGAAGGAGAGAGCTGTGGGTGAAGGAGAGAGCTGTGGGTGAAGGAGGGAGCTGTGGGTGAAGGAGAGAGCTGTGGGTGAAGGAGAGAGCTGTGGGTGAAGGAGGGAGCTGTGGGTGAAGGAGGGAGCTGTGGGTGAAGGAGAGAGCTGTGGGTGAAGGAGAGAGCTGTGGGTGAAGGAGAGAGCTGTGGGTGAAGGAGGGAGCTGTGGGTGAAGGAGGGAGCTGTGGGTGAAGGAGAGAGCTGTGGATGAAGGAGAGAGCTGTGGGTGAAGGAGAGAGCTGTGGGTGAAGGAGAGAGCTGTGGGTGAAGGAGAGAGAGCTGTGGATGAAGGAGGGAGCTGTGGATGAAGGAGAGAGCTGTGGGTGAAGGAGAGAGCTGTGGGTGAAGGAGAGAGAGCTGTGGATGAAGGAGGGAGCTGTGGGTGAAGGAGGGAGCTGTGGGTGAAGGAGGGAGCTGTGGGTGAAGGAGAGAGAGCTGTGGATGAAGGAGGGAGCTGTGGATGAAGGAGAGAGCTGTGGGTGAAGGAGAGAGCTGTGGGTGAAGGAGAGAGCTGTGGGTGAAGTAGAGAGAGCTGTGGATGAAGGAGGGAGCTGTGGATGAAGGAGGAGTGAGCTGTGGGTGAAGGAGGAGTGAGCTGTGGGTGAAGGAGGAGTGAGCTGTGGATGAAGGAGGAGTGAGCTGTGGGTGAAGGAGGAGAGAGCTGTGGGTGAATGAGGGATGAGCTGTGAGCCACCTGAGCTCCTTGCAGCGGTGCAGGACGGGCTCGAGGGTGACCAGCGCCTCGGGGCAGAGGTAGCAGAAGCTGATGTTGACACTCTCCAGAGTAAAGTCGCCGTCGTCGTCGCCATCATCATCATCATCGTCGTCGTCATTGTCGGCATCAGCACTGGCATCTTCATCAGCAGCAGCGGTAGCAGCAGCAGTAGCAGCATCAGCAGCATCAGCAGCATCAGCAGCATCAGCAGCATCAGCAGCATCAGCAGTAGTAGCAGTAGCATCTTCAGCAGAATCTTCAACATCAGCAGCAGCAGCAGCATCTTCATCAGCAGCAGCATCAGCGGCGGCGGTAGCATCATCATCATCATCATCGTCATCGCCATCGTCATCGTCACCATCAGCACTGGCATCTTCAGCAGCAGCAGCAGTAGTATCAGCAGCAGTAGTAGCAGCGGTAGCAGCAGCAGCATCTTCATCATCTTCATCAGTAGCAGTAGCAGCAGCAGCATCTTCATCATCATCATCACCATCAGCGGCAGTGTCGTCATCGCCGCGACTCTGTAGTTGCCCCTCTCCCCCCTCCTCCCCCCCGCGGCCTCCCGCCCCGTCCGCCCCGTCCGCCCCGTCCGCCCCTCTCCTGCCTTTCCTGCGGCCGCCACCCCCCTCCCTGGCGACGGTTGCCGCGGCGACGTCGGCGGCGGTTGCCGCGGCGACCCCGGCGGCGGTTGCCGCGGCGACGTCCAGGCAGCGCACGAGGGCGCGGCAGTCCCTGGTCGCCAGGGGCAACAGCGACAGGTCGAGGCAGCGGCGAGACAGGCGGCGCACCGCTCGGCCAGCGGCACACGTCAGACGCCAGTCGCCGGAGGCCACCACACACTCAAGCACGGAGAGCAGGCGGGACGGGCACGGGGGAGGGGGCGGGGCTAACGGAGGGGGCGGGGCTAATGAAGGGGGAGGAGCTAATGGAGGGGGAGGAGACTGTGGAGGGGGCGGAGACGGAGGAGGGGGCGGGGCTAATGGAGGGGGCGGAGACTGTAGAGGGGGCGGAGCCAATGGAGGGGGCGGAGACTGTGGAGGGGGCGGAGACTGTGGAGGGGGCGGGGTCAACGGGGAAGTGGGCGGAGTCAACGGGGGAGTCAATGAAGTGGGAGGAGCTAACGGAGGGGGAGGAGACTGCAGAGGGGGAGGGGCCTCGGAGGCGTTGGCCCCGCCCACTCCTGCGGAGGCTCCGCCCACGTCGGCGGACGCTGCCGTCCCCCCATTGGTCGACTCGGCGGAGGGGGGAGGAGCCTCGGAGGCGTTGGCCCCGCCCACTCCTGCGGAGGCTCCGCCCACGTCGGCGGACGCTGCCGTCCCCCCATTGGTCGACTCGGCGGAGGGGGGAGGAGCCCCGTTGGCTCCGCCCTCATCTTCATCACTCCTCTTGGTGGTGGTGGTGGAGTTGTCGGTGGTGGAGTTGTCGGTGGTGGAGTTGTTATCAGCGGTGGTGGAGTTGTTGGTGGAGTTGTCGGTGGAGTTGTCGGTGGTGGAGTTGTTGGTGGAGTTGTTGGTGGAGTTGTTGTTGGTGGAGTTGTTGGTGGAGTTGTTGGAGGAATTGTCGGTGGTGGAGTTGTTGGTGGAGTTGTCAGCGGTGGTGGTGGAGGTGTTGTTGGTGATGGTGGAGTTGTTGGTGGAGTTGTCGGTGGTGGAGTTGTTGGTGGAGTTGTTATCAGCGGTGGTGGAGTTGTTGGTGGAGTTGTCGGTGGAATTATCGGTGGTGGAGTTGTTGGTGGAGTTGTCAGTGTTGTTGGTGATGGTGGAGTTGTTGGCGGAGTTGTTGGTGGAGTTGTTGGTGGTGGAGTTGTCGTTGGTGGAGTTGCTGCTGTTGTTGGTGTGTGAAGGGTGCTGAGTGAGTCTCCGCACCTCCCGCCTGAGCCACAGCAGCAGCTCCGAGCGAACGAGCGTCGCCCTCGCCTCTGAGCCGCACACGGAGAGCAGCTCCGGTGGGAGGCGGGGCCGTGGTGGTGGTGGTGGTTGTAGTTGTGGTAGTTGTGGTAGTTGTAGTGGTTGTGGTGGCGGTGGTGGTGATGGTAGTGGTAGTTGTGGTGGTTGTGGTAGCGGTAGTAGTTGTAGTTGTGGTGGTTGTGGTGGTAGTTGTGGTAGTAGTGGTGGTGGTGGACAGGTGGAGGTGCGTGAGGGTGTGGTGGTGGGACCTACGCTGGAGGTGGTGGAGTCTGTGGTGGTGGTGGTGGTGCTAGAGAGGTGTGCCAGGTAGCGCACGAGCAGGTAAGTCCTCCCGTCGGTGGGGTAGAGCCTCTGGCTGGTGTCCAGCAGGTGCAGCACAAACCCCGGGGAGGCCTCAGCGCTCCGCAGGTAGACGGCCAACACGTTCACAAACCTGCGGCCTGGATAACACGTGGAGGTGGTGGTGGTGGTGGTGAGGGTGGTGGTGGTGATGGTGATGAGGGTGGTGGTGATGGTGGTGGTGGTGGTGAGGGTGGTGAGGGTGGTGGTGATGGTGGTGAGGGTGGTGGTGGTGGTGGTGGTGAGGGTGGTGATGGTGGTGGGGGTGGTGGGGGTGGTGATGGTGGTGGGGGTGGTGATGGTGGTGAGGGTGGTGAGGGTGGTGAGGGTGGTGGGGGTGGTGGTGAGGGTGGAGGAGGTGGGGGTGGTGGGGGTGGTGGTGAGGGTGGTGAGGGTGGTGGTGAGGGTGGTGGTGAGGGTGGTGGTGAGTGTGGTGAGGGTGGTGAGGGTGATGGTGGTGGTGGTGGGGGTGGTGATGGTGGTGATGGTGGTGGGGGTGGTGGTGAGGGTGGAGGAGGTGGGGGTGGTGGTGGGGGTGGTGAGGGTGGTGAGGGTGGTGGTGGTGGTGGTGAGGGTGGTGGAGGTGGTGAGGGTGGTGGTGGTGGTGGTGGTGGTGGTGAGGGTGGTGGTGGTGAGGGTGGTGGTGGTGAGGGTGGTGGAGGTGGTGGTGGGGGTGATGGTGGTGATGGTTGTGATGGTGGTGGTGGTGGTGAGGGTGGTGGTGGTGGTGAGGGTGGTGATGGTGGTGGGGGTGGTGGGGGTGGTGATGGTGGTGGGGGTGGTGATGGTGGTGAGGGTGGTGAGGGTGGTGAGGGTGGTGGGGGTGGTGGTGAGGGTGGAGGAGGTGGGGGTGGTGGGGGTGGTGGTGAGGGTGGTGAGGGTGGTGGTGAGGGTGGTGAGGGTGGTGGTGAGGGTGGTGAGGGTGGTGAGGGTGGTGGTGGTGATGATGGTGGTGATGATTGTGATGGTGGTGGTGATGGTGGTGGTGGTGGTGATGGTGGTGGTGGTGATGGTGGTAGTGGTGATGATGGTGGTGATGATTGTGATGGTGGTGGTGGTGGTGGTGATGGTGGTGGTGATGGTGGTGGTGGTGGTAGACAGCCAACACGTTGACAAACCTGCGGCCTGGACATCACCATGATAACATCATAGTGTGTGTTTTTGTTTGCATTTTGACTACAAGTATTGTGGTTAATGCAGTTACATGAATCCTCGTAAGAAGGTTTCGGTTTTGTTGCCAGAAAAGAGGGTTAAAAAACCCCTACCTCATCATGGGACCTTCTTTGCCAGTAGCAAAATATACTAATAGGGGTTTTCCCCTTTTTTCTGCCAACAAAACTGATACCTTTTTGCAAGGAATCATGCTTACATTAACCACAATACTTGCAGTCAAAATACAAACAAAAAACACAACTCTGATAATGTATGTGCACTGTCCTTGAAAACTGATTGGTCCACACCCGAGACAGCTTTTCTTAGAGCCTAGTCTCACATGGTCCTTGAAGTTGATTGGTCCACACCCGAGACAGCTTTCCTTAGAGCCCAGTCTCACATGGTCCTTGAAGTTGATTGGTCCACACCCGAGACAGCTTTCCTTAGAGCCTAGTCTCACATGGTCCTTGAAGTTGATTGGTCCACACCCGAGACAGCTTTCCTTAGAGCCCAGTCTCACATGGTCCTTGAAGTTGATTGGTCCACACCCGAGACAGCTTTCCTTAGAGCCTAGTCTCACATGGTCCTTGAAGTTGATTGGTCCACACCCGAGACAGCTTTCCTTAGAGCCTAGTCTCACTTGGTCCTTGAAATTGATTGGTCCACACCCGAGACAGCTTTCCTTAGAGCCTAGTCTCACATGGTCCTTGAAGTTGATTGGTCCACACCCGAGACAGCTTTTCTTAGAGCCTAGTCTCCATTGGTGTTGGACCAGATGACGCCAAAAGGCGCACAACTCAAAGACGGTGCACTATCAGAGTATTGAGAGCTCGGGGTAAAGCATCTACACTATGAGACATCTCCTTTACCAGTGGCACAATATAGTAATAGATTTTTTACCCTTTCAACTGATGGAGACTAGGCTCTAAGGAAAGCTGTCTCGGGTGTGGACCAATCAGTTTCAAGGACAGTGCATATCATTATCAGAGTTGTGTTTTTTGTTTGCATTTGACTGCAAGTATTGTGGTTAGTGCCGTGGGGGGAGGGCCAATTCCGATTGACCAAAGCTGACAAATTGGGGCTCAGGACGGGTGCGAGGGGCTGGTAACCCCTCCACCATCAATTAACGACCACCAAACTACGAGGTAAAACACTTAATAAGCTTGAGCCGGAGGCCCCGGGGGGGACAGGCGTCTGTGACGTCTCCTGGCCAAACCCCATTTGGCGGAGCCAGGAGATTGAATCTTCACCCTCGGGGCTCCTCCAGAAACAACGAAAAGCCACTTCGTGTGGCCACGTGGAATGTTGGAACGCTCACTGCGGAGGAGAGGCTGCCACTCCTCTGTCGGGAGCTGGACCAGTACCGCCTGGATCTCTGTGGTATTCAGGATGTCCGGTGGACCGGCTCTGGCTCCTGCCACCATGAGGGGTGGACAGTCCTCTACTCGGGGCAGGAGACTGCCAAACAAACAGGGAGTGGCTCTTCTTCTGAACAAAAGAATGAAGGGGGCGTGGGAGCGTGGCGGTGAGGTGTGGGAAGCTGTAAGCCTCAGGCTACTTTGGGCTCGCCTTCCCATCAACCGGAGGCGAGGAGTGGTGGTCGTGGTTACTTATGCCCCCACCGAAGACGAACATCCGTGGAGGGATGCAGGCAAAGCCGATGAGTCAGATGCCTTCTATGACCTCCTGTCACAGGTGCTGGCTAAAGTGGCCACTCGGGACAGAGTCATCTTGTTGGGTGACTTCAATGCCCGAGTTGGTCATGATGCTGGCACCTGGTCTGGAGTGATTGGAAGGCATGGGCCAGATCAGCTCAATAACAACGGCAGGAGGCTGCTAGATTTTTGTGCAGCCCATGGGCTTGTAATTACCAACACGCTCTTCCGGCATCGGCGCATCCACACAACATCATTGATGCATGCCGGGTCCAAGCAAGAACATCTGCTGGACTACGTAGTGACGAACCAGCGGATGCGAGCCCATGTCCTTGACACCAGGACCTACCGTGGAGCTGATCTGCCCACTGACCATCGACTAGTCATCTGTAAGATGCGCCTGCCATTCTTCCACTCCGGTGGTGGGTGTACACCCAGGACCCCATTCAAACCTAAGGTGGCCTGGTCTCAGCTAGCTGATGAAAGTTGCAAGCGAGAATTTCATCATCGCTTGCGGCTGGGGGTGGCATCGTCCCCCACTCCTCCAGATGTCGAGGGAAAATTTGCGAGGTTTAGGACTGTGGCTCATGCAGCTGCAATTGCTGCTTTGGGTACACGGTCCAGACCTCCCCAGAGACCCTGGCTGACAGAGGAGGTGTTCAAGGTGGCTGAGAAAAAGCGACAGGCCCATTCTCATTGTGCCGGGAAAAGTCCTGGCAAGGATTATTCAACATCGCCTTGCCAGGCACGCTGAGGAGAGGCTTGCGGAGCCCCAATGTGGTTTCAGGAAAGGGCGGTCCTGCACAGATGCCATATTTTCTGTCCGTCTGCTACAGCAGAGGTGTAGGGGATTCCAACAAGACCTATATCTCTGCTTTATTGACCTGGTCAAGGCCTATGATACCATCAGTAGGCCTGGGCTCTGGGTTGTTCTTCGTGCTTTCGGAGTCCCTGACCCTCTGCTCACGATCATTAAGGACCTTCATGATGGTGAGCGGGCCCGGGTTAAACTACGTGGCCGGGAGTCGGAGCCTTTCCCTGTACACCTTGGGGTGCGACAAGGATGTCCTCTGGCTCCCACATTATTTAACATCTATTTTGACCACGTAGTTCGTGAAGCCTTCAATAGCTGTACCGGGGGAATTTCCATCTGGTACAGATACAACGGGGAGGCTGATCGACGCCCGGGTGCGATCAAGGGATGGCTCCCTATTGGTCAACCACGTTACGTATGCCGATGATTTGGTAATTGCTGCTCACTCAGAGGAGGAGTTGGAGACGCTGCTGCTGAGACTGGAGCGTGCCACTAAGAGGTGGGGCCTTACCATCAGCCCCACCAAAACTAAGCACCTGCCTGGGTATTTTGTACCATCGGACACTCCACCCCCACAACTCCAAATCGGTGATGGGGCAGTTGTGGAGAGAGTGGAGAGTTTCCCATACCTGGGCCGTGTGACTGAGTGAGTGACTGAGTGAGTGACTGAGTGAGTGATTGAGTGAGTGACTGAGTGACTGAGTGAGTGACTGAGTGACAGAGTGACTGACTGAGTGACTGAGTGAGTGACTGAGTGAGTGACAAAGTGAGTGATTGAGTGGGTGACTGACTGAGTGACTGAGTGAGTAACTGAGTGAGTGACTGAGTGACAGAGTGACTGACTGAGTGACTGAGTGACTGAGTGAGTGACTGAGTGAGTGACTGGGTGAGTGACTGAGTGAGTGAGTGAGTGACTGGGTGACTGACTGAGTGACTGAGTGAGTGACTGGGTGAGTGACTAAGTGACTAACTGAGTGACTGAGTGACTGAGTGAGTGAGTGACTGACTGAGTGAGTGACTGACTGAGTGACTGAATGAGTGACTGACTGAGTGACTGACTGAATGACTGAGTGACTGAGTAAGTGACTAAATGAGTGACTGACTGAGTGACTAAGTGACTGAGTGACTGACTGACTGAGTGAGTGACTGAGTGACTAAGTGAGTGACTGACTGAGTGACTGACTGAGTGACTGAGTGACTAAATGAGTGACTGAATGACTGACTGAGTGAGTGACTAAGTGACTGAGTGACTGACTGACTGAGTGACTGAGTGAGTGACTGAGTGACTAACTGAGTGAGTGACTAAGTGAGTGAGTGACTGACTGAGTGACTAACTGAGTGACTGAGTGACTAAATGAGTGACTGAGTGACTGACTGAGTGAGTGACTAAGTGACTGAGTGACTGACTGACTGACTGAGTGAGTGACTGAGTGACTAACTGAGTGAGTGACTAAGTGAGTGACTGACTGAGTGACTAACTGAGTGACTGAGTGACTAAATGAGTGACTGAGTGACTGACTGAGTGAGTGACTGAGTGAGTGACTGAGTGACTGAGTGACTGAGTGACTGACTGACTAAGTGAGTGACTAACTGAGTGAGTGACTCACAGGCAGGGCGACTGTAGTCACCCAGAGGCAAGCGGCTGATCTCGAAGGCCGGGGGTGGTAGCGGAGTCCCATCACTCGCCACGCTGGAAACACCATCACCACCATCACCATCACATCACTAACATCACCAACATCATCACCAACATCATCACCATCACCACCATCATCACTATCACATCACTAACACCATCAACACCATCATCATCATCATCACCACCAGTGAGACTCTGAGTGACTCTGAGTGAGTCTCTGAGTGAGTCTCTGAGTGAGTCTCTGTGAGTCTCTGAGTGAGTCTCTGAGTGAGTGAGTCTCTGAGTGAGTCTCTGTGAGTCTCTGAGTGAGTCTCTGAGTGAGTGAGTCTCTGAGTGAGTGAGTCTCTGAGTGAGTGAGTCTCTGAGTGAGTCTCTGAGTGAGTGAGTCTCTGAGTGAGTCTCTGAGTGAGTGAGTCTCTGAGTGAGTCTCTGTGAGTCTCTGAGTGAGTCTCTGAGTGAGTGAGTCTCTGAGTGAGTCTCTGAGTGAGTCTCTGAGTGAGTGAGTCTCTGAGTGAGTCTCTGAGTGAGTGAGTCTCTGAGTGAGTCTCTGAGTGAGTCTCTGAGTGAGTCTCTGAGTGAGTCTCTGAGTGAGTGAGTCTCCGAGTGAGTCTCTGAGTGAGTCTCTGAGTGAGTCTCTGAGTGAGTGAGTCTCTGAGTGAGTCTCTGAGTGAGTCTCTGAGTGAGTCTCTGAGTGAGTGAGTCTCCGAGTGAGTCTCTGAGTGAGTCTCTGAGTGAGTCTCTGAATGAGTGAGTCTCTGAGTGAGTGTCTGAGTGAGTCTCTGAGTGAGTCTCTGAGTGAGTCTCTGAGTGAGTGTCTGAGTGAGTCTCTGAGTGAGTGAGTGTCTGAGTGAGTCTCTGAGTGAGTCTCTGAGTGAGTCTCTGAGTGAGTGAGTCTCTGAGTGAGTATCTGAGTGAGTCTCTGAGTGAGTCTCTGAGTGAGTGTCTGAGTGAGTCTCTGAGTGAGTGTCTGAGTGAGTCTCTGAGTGAGTGAGTCTCTGAGTGAGTCTCTGAGTGAGTGTCTGAGTGAGTCTCTGAGTGAGTGAGTCTCTGAGTGAGTCTCTGAGTGAGTCTCTGAGTGAGTCTCTGAGTGAGTGAGTCTCCGAGTGAGTCTCTGAGTGAGTCTCTGAGTGAGTCTCTGAGTGAGTGTCTGAGTGAGTCTCTGAGTGAGTCTCTGAGTGAGTCTCTGAGTGAGTGTCTGAGTGAGTCTCTGAGTGAGTGAGTGTCTGAGTGAGTCTCTGAGTGAGTCTCTGAGTGAGTCTCTGAGTGAGTGAGTCTCTGAGTGAGTCTCTGAGTGAGTCTCTGAGTGAGTGTCTGAGTGAGTCTCTGAGTGAGTCTCTGAGTGAGTGAGTCTCTGAGTGAGTCTCTGAGTGAGTCTCTGAGTGAGTCTCTGAGTGAGTCTCTGAGTGAGTGAGTCTCCGTGTGAGTCTCTGAGTGAGTCTCTGAGTGAGTCTCTGAGTGAGTCTCTGAGTGAGTGAGTCTCTGAGTGAGTGTCTGAGTGAATCTCTGAGTGAGTCTCTGAGTGAGTCTCTGAGTGAGTGAGTCTCTGAGTGAGTGTCTGAGTGAGTCTCTGAGTGAGTGTCTGAGTGAGTCTCTGAGTGAGTCTCTGAGTGAGTCTCTGAGTGAGTCTCTGAATGAGTCTCTGAGTGAGTCTCTGAGTGAGTGTCTGAGTGAGTGAGTCTCTGAGTGAGTGTCTGAGTGAGTGTCTGAGTGAGTCTCTGAGTGAGTCTCTGAGTGAGTGTCTGAGTGAGTCTCTGAGTGAGTCTCTGAGTGAGTGAGTCTCTGAGTGAGTCTCTGAGTGAGTGTCTGAGTGAGTGTCTGAGTGAGTCTCTGAGTGAGTGTCTGAGTGAGTCTCTGAGTGAGTCTCTGAGTGAGTGTCTGAGTGAGTGTCTGAGTGAGTCTCTGAGTGAGTCTCTGGGTGAGTGTCTGAGTGAGTCTCTGAGTGAGTCTCTGAGTGAGTGAGTCTCTGAGTGAGTCTCTGAGTGAGTGAGTCTCTGAGTGAGTCTCTGAGTGAGTCTCTGAGTGAGTGAGTCTCTGAGTGAGTCTCTGAGTGAGTCTCTGAGTGAGTGAGTCTCTGAGTGAGTCTCTGAGTGAGTCTCTGAGTGAGTCTCTGAGTGAGTGAGTCTCTGAGTGAGTGAGTGAGTCTCTGAGTGAGTCTCTGAGTGAGTGAGTCTCTGAGTGAGTCTCTGGGTGAGTCTCTGAGTGAGTGAGTCTCTGAGTGAGTCTCTGAGTGAGTCTCTGAGTGAGTCTCTGAGTGAGTGAGTCTCTGAGTGAGTCTCTGAGTGAGTCTCTGAGTGAGTGAGTCTCTGAGTGAGTCTCTGAGTGAGTCTCTGAGTGAGTCTCTGAGTGAGTGAGTCTCTGAGTGAGTGAGTGAGTCTCTGAGTGAGTCTCTGGGTGAGTGAGTCTCTGAGTGAGTGAGTGAGTCTCTGAGTGAGTGAGTCTCTGGGTGAGTCTCTGAGTGAGTGAGTCTCTGAGTGAGTCTCTGAGTGAGTCTCTGGGTGAGTGAGTCTCTGAGTTAGTCTCTGAGTGAGTCTCTGAGTGAGTGAGTCTCTGAGTTAGTCTCTGAGTGAGTCTCTGGGTGAGTCTCTGAGTGAGTCTCTGGGTGAGTCTCTGAGTGAGTGAGTCTCTGAGTGAGTCTCTGAGTGAGTCTCTGGGTGAGTCTCTGAGTGAGTGAGTCTCTGAGTGAGTCTCTGAGTGAGTCTCTGAGTGAGTGAGTCTCTGAGTGAGTCTCTGAGTGAGTGTCTGAGTGAGTGAGTGAGTCTCTGAGTGAGTGAGTCTCTGAGTGAGTCTCTGAGTGAGTGAGTCTCGGAGTGAGTCTCTGAGTGAGTCTCTGAGTGAGTGTCTGAGTGAGTGAGTGAGTCTCTGAGTGAGTGAGTCTCTGAGTGAGTGAGTCTCTGAGTGAGTGTCTGAGTGAGTGTCTGAGTGAGTGAGTGAGTCTCTGAGTGAGTCTCTGAGTGAGTGTCTGAGTGAGTGAGTGAGTCTCTGAGTGAGTGTCTGAGTGAGTCTCTGAGTGAGTCTCTGAGTGAGTCTCTGAGTGAGTGAGTCTCTGAGTGAGTGTCTGAGTGAGTCTCTGAGTGAGTGTCTGAGTGAGTCTCTGAGTGAGTCTCTGAGTGAGTCTCTGAATGAGTCTCTGAGTGAGTCTCTGAGTGAGTGTCTGAGTGAGTGAGTCTCTGAGTGAGTGTCTGAGTGAGTGTCTGAGTGAGTCTCTGAGTGAGTCTCTGAGTGAGTGTCTGAGTGAGTCTCTGAGTGAGTCTCTGAGTGAGTGAGTCTCTGAGTGAGTCTCTGAGTGAGTGTCTGAGTGAGTGTCTGAGTGAGTCTCTGAGTGAGTGTCTGAGTGAGTCTCTGAGTGAGTCTCTGAGTGAGTGTCTGAGTGAGTGTCTGAGTGAGTCTCTGAGTGAGTCTCTGGGTGAGTGTCTGAGTGAGTCTCTGAGTGAGTCTCTGAGTGAGTGAGTCTCTGAGTGAGTCTCTGAGTGAGTCTCTGAGTGAGTGAGTCTCTGAGTGAGTCTCTGAGTGAGTCTCTGAGTGAGTGAGTCTCTGAGTGAGTCTCTGAGTGAGTGAGTCTCTGAGTGAGTCTCTGAGTGAGTCTCTGAGTGAGTGAGTCTCTGAGTGAGTGAGTGAGTCTCTGAGTGAGTCTCTGAGTGAGTGAGTCTCTGAGTGAGTCTCTGGGTGAGTCTCTGAGTGAGTGAGTCTCTGAGTGAGTCTCTGAGTGAATGTCTGAGTGAGTGAGTCTCTGAGTGAGTCTCTGGGTGAGTGAGTCTCTGAGTGAGTGAGTGAGTCTCTGAGTGAGTGAGTCTCTGGGTGAGTCTCTGAGTGAGTGAGTCTCTGAGTGAGTCTCTGAGTGAGTCTCTGGGTGAGTGAGTCTCTGAGTTAGTCTCTGAGTGAGTCTCTGAGTGAGTGAGTCTCTGAGTTAGTCTCTGAGTGAGTCTCTGGGTGAGTCTCTGAGTGAGTCTCTGGGTGAGTCTCTGAGTGAGTGAGTCTCTGAGTGAGTCTCTGAGTGAGTCTCTGAGTGAGTCTCTGGGTGAGTCTCTGAGTGAGTGAGTCTCTGAGTGAGTGAGTGAGTCTCTGAGTGAGTCTCTGGGTGAGTGAGTCTCTGAGTGAGTGAGTGAGTCTCTGAGTGAGTGAGTCTCTGGGTGAGTCTCTGAGTGAGTGAGTCTCTGAGTGAGTCTCTGAGTGAGTCTCTGGGTGAGTGAGTCTCTGAGTTAGTCTCTGAGTGAGTCTCTGAGTGAGTGAGTCTCTGAGTTAGTCTCTGAGTGAGTCTCTGGGTGAGTCTCTGAGTGAGTCTCTGGGTGAGTCTCTGAGTGAGTGAGTCTCTGAGTGAGTCTCTGAGTGAGTCTCTGAGTGAGTCTCTGGGTGAGTCTCTGAGTGAGTGAGTCTCTGAGTGAGTCTCTGAGTGAGTCTCTGAGTGAGTGAGTCTCTGAGTGAGTCTCTGAGTGAGTGTCTGAGTGAGTGAGTGAGTCTCTGAGTGAGTGAGTCTCTGAGTGAGTCTCTGAGTGAGTGAGTCTCGGAGTGAGTCTCTGAGTGAGTCTCTGAGTGAGTGTCTGAGTGAGTGAGTGAGTCTCTGAGTGAGTGAGTCTCTGAGTGAGTGAGTCTCTGAGTGAGTGTCTGAGTGAGTGTCTGAGTGAGTGAGTGAGTCTCTGAGTGAGTCTCTGAGTGAGTGTCTGAGTGAGTGAGTGAGTCTCTGAGTGAGTGTCTGAGTGAGTCTCTGAGTGAGTCTCTGAGTGAGTCTCTGAGTGAGTGAGTCTCTGAGTGAGTGTCTGAGTGAGTCTCTGAGTGAGTGTCTGAGTGAGTCTCTGAGTGAGTCTCTGAGTGAGTCTCTGAGTGAGTCTCTGAATGAGTCTCTGAGTGAGTCTCTGAGTGAGTGTCTGAGTGAGTGAGTCTCTGAGTGAGTGTCTGAGTGAGTGTCTGAGTGAGTCTCTGAGTGAGTCTCTGAGTGAGTGTCTGAGTGAGTCTCTGAGTGAGTCTCTGAGTGAGTGAGTCTCTGAGTGAGTCTCTGAGTGAGTGTCTGAGTGAGTGTCTGAGTGAGTCTCTGAGTGAGTGTCTGAGTGAGTCTCTGAGTGAGTCTCTGAGTGAGTGTCTGAGTGAGTGTCTGAGTGAGTCTCTGAGTGAGTCTCTGGGTGAGTGTCTGAGTGAGTCTCTGAGTGAGTCTCTGAGTGAGTGAGTCTCTGAGTGAGTCTCTGAGTGAGTCTCTGAGTGAGTGAGTCTCTGAGTGAGTCTCTGAGTGAGTCTCTGAGTGAGTGAGTCTCTGAGTGAGTCTCTGAGTGAGTGAGTCTCTGAGTGAGTCTCTGAGTGAGTCTCTGAGTGAGTGAGTCTCTGAGTGAGTGAGTGAGTCTCTGAGTGAGTCTCTGAGTGAGTGAGTCTCTGAGTGAGTCTCTGGGTGAGTCTCTGAGTGAGTGAGTCTCTGAGTGAGTCTCTGAGTGAATGTCTGAGTGAGTGAGTCTCTGAGTGAGTCTCTGGGTGAGTGAGTCTCTGAGTGAGTGAGTGAGTCTCTGAGTGAGTGAGTCTCTGGGTGAGTCTCTGAGTGAGTGAGTCTCTGAGTGAGTCTCTGAGTGAGTCTCTGGGTGAGTGAGTCTCTGAGTTAGTCTCTGAGTGAGTCTCTGAGTGAGTGAGTCTCTGAGTTAGTCTCTGAGTGAGTCTCTGGGTGAGTCTCTGAGTGAGTCTCTGGGTGAGTCTCTGAGTGAGTGAGTCTCTGAGTGAGTCTCTGAGTGAGTCTCTGAGTGAGTCTCTGGGTGAGTCTCTGAGTGAGTGAGTCTCTGAGTGAGTCTCTGAGTGAGTGTCTGAGTGAGTCTCTGAGTGAGTGTCTGAGTGAGTGAGTCTTTGTGAGTGTCTGAGTGAGTGAGTGTCTGAGTGAGTGAGTGTCTGAGTGAGTGTCTGAGTGAGTCTCTGAGTGAGTGAGTCTCTGAGTGAGTGAGTCTGCGTGAGTCTTTGTGAGTCTCTGAGTGAGTCTCTGAGTGAGTGAGTGTCTGAGTGAGTCTCTGAGTGAGTGAGTCTCTGAGTGAGTGAGTGAGTATCTGAGTGAGTGTCTGAGTGAGTGAGTCTCTGAGTGAGTGAGTCTCTGAGTGAGTCTCTGAGTCTCTGAGTGAGTGTCTGAGTGAGTGAGTCTCTGAGTGAGTGAGTGAGTGTCTGAGTGAGTCTCTGAGTGAGTCTCTGAGTGAGTCTCTGAGTGAGTGTCTGAGTGAGTGAGTCTCTGAGTGAGTGAGTCTGCGTGAGTCTTTGTGAGTCTCTGAGTGAATCTGAGTGAGTGAGTCTCTGAGTGAGTGAGTCTCTGAGTGAGTCTCTGAGTGAGTGTCTGAGTGAGTGAGTGAGTCTCTGAGTGAGTGAGTCTCTGAGTGAGTCTCTGAGTGAGTGTCTGAGTGAGTGAGTGAGTCTCTGAGTGAGTGAGTCTCTGAGTGAGTCTCTGAGTGAGTGAGTCTCGGAGTGAGTCTCTGAGTGAGTCTGAGTGAGTGTCTGAGTGAGTGAGTGAGTCTCTGAGTGAGTGAGTCTCTGAGTGAGTGAGTCTCTGAGTGAGTGTCTGAGTGAGTGTCTGAGTGAGTGAGTGAGTCTCTGAGTGAGTCTCTGAGTGAGTGTCTGAGTGAGTGAGTGAGTCTCTGAGTGAGTGAGTCTCTGAGTGAGTCTCTGAGTGAGTGTCTGAGTGAGTGTCTGAGTGAGTGAGTGAGTGTCTGAGTGAGTCTCTGAGTGAGTCTCTGAGTGAGTCTCTGAGTGTCTGAGTGAGTGAGTCTCTGAGTGAGTCTCTGAGTGAGTCTCTGAGTGAGTCTCTGAGTGAGTGTCTGAGTGAGTCTCTGAGTGAGTCTCTGAGTGAGTGTCTGAGTGAGTGAGTCTCTGAGTGAGTGAGTCTGCGTGAGTCTTTGTGAGTCTCTGAGTGAGTCTCTGAGTGAGTGAGTCTCTGAGTGAGTGAGTCTCTGAGTGAGTCTCTGAGTGAGTGTCTGAGTGAGTGAGTGAGTCTCTGAGTGAGTGAGTCTCTGAGTGAGTCTCTGAGTGAGTGAGTCTCTGAGTGAGTGAGTCTCTGAGTGAGTCTCTGAGTGAGTGAGTGAGTCTCTGAGTGAGTGAGTCTCTGAGTGAGTCTCTGAGTGAGTGTCTGAGTGAGTGTCTGAGTGAGTGAGTGAGTCTCTGAGTGAGTGAGTCTCTGAGTGAGTATCTGAGTGAGTGAGTCTCTGAGTGAGTGTCTGAGTGAGTGTCTGAGTGAGTGAGTCTCTGAGTGAGTCTCTGAGTGAGTGTCTGAGTGAGTCTCTGAGTGAGTGTCTGAGTGAATGAGTGAGTGTCTGAGTGAGTCTCTGAGTGAGTCTCTGAGTGAGTGTCTGAGTGAGTCTCTGAGTGAGTGTCTGAGTGAGTGAGTCTCTGAGTGAGTGAGTCTGCGTGAGTCTTTGTGAGTCTCTGAGTGAGTGAGTCTCTGAGTGAGTGAGTCTCTGAGTGAGTCTCTGAGTGAGTCTCTGAGTGAGTGAGTCTCTGAGTGAGTGAGTCTCTGAGTGAGTGAGTCTCTGAGTGAGTGAGTCTCTGAGTGAGTCTCTGAGTGAGTGTCTGAGTGAGTGAGTGAGTCTCTGAGTGAGTGAGTCTCTGAGTGAGTCTCTGAGTGAGTGTCTGAGTGAGTGTCTGAGTGAGTGAGTGAGTCTCTGAGTGAGTGAGTCTCTGAGTGAGTGAGTCTCTGAGTGAGTCTCTGAGTGAGTCTCTGAGTGAGTGAGTCTCTGAGTGAGTGAGTCTCTGAGTGAGTCTCTGAGTGAGTGTCTGAGTGAGTGAGTGAGTCTCTGAGTGAGTGAGTCTCTGAGTGAGTCTCTGAGTGAGTCTCTGAGTGAGTGAGTGAGTCTCTGAGTGAGTCTCTGAGTGAGTCTCTGAGTGAGTGTCTGAGTGAGTGAGTGAGTCTCTGAGTGAGTGTCTGAGTGAGTGTCTGAGTGAGTGAGTGAGTCTCTGAGTGAGTGAGTCTCTGAGTGAGTGAGTCTCTGAGTGAGTCTCTGAGTGAGTCTCTGAGTGAGTGAGTGAGTCTCTGAGTGAGTGAGTCTCTGAGTGAGTCTCTGAGTGAGTGTCTGAGTGAGTGAGTGAGTCTCTGAGTGAGTGAGTCTCTGAGTGAGTCTCTGAGTGAGTCTCTGAGTGAGTGAGTGAGTCTCTGAGTGAGTCTCTGAGTAAGTCTCTGAGTGAGTGTCTGAGTGAGTGAGTGAGTGTCTGAGTGAGTGTCTGAGTGAGTCTCTGAGTGAGTCTCTGAGTGAGTCTCTGAGTGAGTCTCTGAGTGAGTCTCTGAGTGAGTGAGTGTCTGACTCACCTGGGGTACGTCACAACTGCTGGTTTGGCACGAACAGCAGGTGACTGACTTGCACCCATTGCATCACGTCACTTCCACAGTACTGTGGCGAGGAAAGTACATCCAATACGTCACCCACAGACTCACCACACAGAGACCCACAGACTCACCACACAGAGACCCACAGACTCAGCACACAGAGACCCACAGACTCACCACACAGAGACCCACAGACTCACCACACAGAGACCCACAGACTCACCACACAGAGACCCACAGACTCACCACACAGAGACCCACAGACTCACCACACAGAGACCCACAGACTCACCACACAGAGACCCACAAACTCACCACACAGAGACCCACAGACTCACCACACAGAGACCCACAGACTCACCACACAGAGACCCACAGACTCACCACACAGAGACCCACAGACTCACCACACAGAGACCCACAGACTCACCACACAGAGACCCACAGACTCACCACACAGAGACCCACAGACTCACCACACAGAGACCCACAGACTCACCACACAGAGACCCATAGACTCACCACACAGAGACCCACAGACTCACCACACAGAGACCCACAGACTCACCACACAGAGACCCACAGACTCACCACACAGAGACCCACAGACTCACCACACAGAGACCCATAGACTCACCACACAGAGACCCACAGACTCACCACACAGAGACCCACAGACTCACCACACAGAGACCCACAGACTCACCACACAGAGACCCACAGACTCACCACACAGAGACCCACAGACTCACCACGCAGAGACCCACAGACTCACCACACAGAGACCCACAGACTCACCACACAGAGACCCACAGACTCACCACACAGAGACCCATAGACTCACCACACAGAGACCCACAGACTCACCACACAGAGACCCACAGACTCACCACACAGAGACCCATAGACTCACCACACAGAGACCCACAGACTCACCACACAGAGACCCACAGACTCACCACACAGAGACCCACAGACTCACCACACAGAGACCCACAGACTCACCACACAGAGACCCACAGACTCACCACGCAGAGACCCACAGACTCACCACACAGAGACCCACAGACTCACCACACAGAGACCCACAGACTCACCACACAGAGACCCATAGACTCACCACACAGAGACCCACAGACTCACCACACAGAGACCCACAGACTCACCACACAGAGACCCACAGACTCACCACACAGAGACCCACAGACTCACCACACAGAGACCCACAGACTCACCACGCAGAGACCCACAGACTCACCACACAGAGACCCACAGACTCACCACACAGAGACCCATAGACTCACCACACAGAGACCCACAGACTCACCACACAGAGACCCACAGACTCACCACACAGAGACCCATAGACTCACCACACAGAGACCCACAGACTCACCACACAGAGACCCACAGACTCACCACACAGAGACCCACAGACTCACCACACAGAGACCCATAGACTCACCACACAGAGACCCACAGACTCACCACACAGAGACCCACAGACTCACCACACAGAGACCCACAGACTCACCACACAGAGACCCACAGACTCACTACACAGAGACCCACATACTCACCACACAGAGACCCACAGACTCACCACACAGAGACCCACAGACTCACCACACAGAGACCCACAGACTCACCACACAGAGACCCACAGACTCACCACACAGAGACCCACAGACTCACCACACAGAGACCCATAGACTCACCACACAGAGACCCATAGACTCACCACACAGAGACCCATAGACTCACCACACAGAGACCCACAGACTCACCACACAGAGACCCACAGATTCACAAAACAAAGGGGCGTGGCTTAGCGGATACTTCCTCATCACGTGACGCCGGATTGACCAATCGCTGCGCAGCTGGGAATCCCCTGAACGGCCATCTTTGTAAGGGATGGACTCCGATTTGAATTGGTACATCGGATAAGGATGGGCGTTTAAAATAGTACATCGAATAAGAATGAAGCAATTGAATTGGTACATCGGATTAGGATAACGGCGCTGAATTAATACAGCGGATGCGTCGATAGAATTAGTACAGCGGATAAGGACGAGGCAATTGAATTCGTAAAACGGATAAGCCGATTGAAATAGTACACTGGATAAGGATGGGTGGATTGACTTGGTACAGCGGATAAGGATGGGGCGATTGAAATGATGCAGCGGTTAAGGATGTCGGCTCTCAAATTCGTACTATTGATAAGTAGCGTTGACGTCATCGGTGACTTCAATGTTAAAGGTGTAGTGTATAGTGTAGTGTATAGTGTAGTGTATAGTGTAGTGTATAGTGTAGTGTATAGTGTAGTGTATAGTGTATAGTGTAGTGTATAGTGTAGTGTATAGTGTATAGTGTAGTGTATAGTGTAGTGTATAGTGTAGTGTATAGTGTATAGTGTAGTGTATAGTGTAGTGTATAGTGTAGTGTATAGTGTATAGTGTAGTGTATAGTGTAGTGTATAGTGTAGTGTGTAGTGTAGTGTATAGTGTAGTGTATAGTGTGTAGTGTAGTGTATAGTGTAGTGTATAGTGTATAGTGTAGTGTATAGTGTAGTGTATAGTGTATAGTGTAGTGTATAGTGTAGTGTATAGTGTATAGTGTAGTGTATAGTGTAGTGTATAGTGTATAGTGTAGTGTATAGTGTAGTGTATAGTGTAGTGTATAGTGTATAGTGTAGTGTATAGTGTAGTGTATAGTGTAGTGTGTAGTGTAGTGTATAGTGTAGTGTATAGTGTGTAGTGTATAGTGTAGTGTATAGTGTAGTGTATAGTGTAGTGTAGTGTATAGTGTATAGTGTAGTGTATAGTGTAGTGTGTAGTGTATAGTGTAGTGTATAGTGTAGTGTATAGTGTAGTGTGTAGTGTAGTGTATAGTGTAGTGTATAGTGTATAGTGTAGTGTATAGTGTAGTGTGTAGTGTATAGTGTAGTGTATAGTGTAGTGTATAGTGTAGTGTATAGTGTAGTGTATAGTGTAGTGTAGTGTATAGTGTAGTGTGTAGTGTAGTGTAGTGTGTAGTGTAGTGTATAGTGTATAGTGTAGTGTATAGTGTAGTGTATAGTATAGTGTATAGTGTAGTGTGTAGTGTAGTGTGTAGTGTAGTGTATAGTGTAGTGTATAGTGTAGTGTATAGTTTAGTGTAGTGTGTAGTGTAGTGTATAGTGTAGTGTATAGTGTAGTGTAGTGTATAGTGTAGTGTATAGTGTAGTGTATAGTGTAGTGTATAGTTTAGTGTAGTGTGTAGTGTAGTGTATAGTGTAGTGTATAGTGTAGTGTATAGTGTATAGTGTAGTGTATAGTATAGTGTATAGTGTAGTGTAGTAGTGTAGTGTATAGTGTAGTGTATAGTGTAGTGTATAGTGTAGTGTATAGTGTATAGTGTAGTGTAGTGTATAGTGTAGTGTATAGTGTAGTGTGTAGTGTAGTGTATAGTGTAGTGTATAGTGTAGTGTGTAGTGTAGTGTATAGTGTAGTGTGTAGTGTAGTGTGTAGTGTAGTGTATAGTGTGTAGTGTGTAGTGTAGTGTATAGTGTAGTGTATAGTGTAGTGTGTAGTGTAGTGTATAGTGTAGTGTATAGTGTAGTGTGTAGTGTAGTGTATAGTGTAGTGTATAGTGTAGTGTATAGTGTAGTGTGTAGTGTAGTGTATAGTGTAGTGTATAGTGTGTAGTGTGTAGTGTAGTGTATAGTGTAGTGTATAGTGTAGTGTGTAGTGTAGTGTGTAGTGTAGTGTGTAGTGTAGTGTATAGTGTAGTGTGTAGTGTAGTGTATAGTGTAGTGTATAGTGTAGTGTGTAGTGTGTAGTGTAGTGTGTAGTGTAGTGTATAGTGTAGTGTATAGTGTAGTGTATAGTGTAGTGTATAGTGTAGTGTATAGTGTAGGTGTAGTGTATAGTGTAGTGTATAGTGTAGTGTATAGTGTATAGTGTAGTGTATAGTGTAGTGTATAGTGTAGTGTGTAGTGTAGTGTAGTGTATAGTGTAGTGTATAGTGTAGTGTATAGTGTAGTGTATAGTGTAGTGTATAGTGTAGTGTAGTGTATAGTGTATAGTGTAGTGTATAGTGTAGTGTGTAGTGTATAGTGTAGTGTATAGTGTAGTGTATAGTGTAGTGTAGTGTATAGTGTAGTGTATAGTGTATAGTGTAGTGTATAGTGTAGTGTATAGTGTAGTGTATAGTGTAGTGTATAGTGTAGTGTGTAGTGTATAGTGTAGTGTGTAGTGTAGTGTGTAGTGTAGTGTGTAGTGTAGTGTATAGTTTAGTGTATAGTGTAGTGTAGTGTATAGTGTAGTGTGTAGTGTAGTGTGTAGTGTAGTGTATAGTGTAGTGTATAGTTTAGTGTAGTGTATAGTATAGTGTAGTGTATAGTGTAGTGTATAGTGTAGTGTGTAGTGTATAGTGTAGTGTATAGTGTAGTGTGTAGTGTAGTGTGTAGTGTAGTGTATAGTTTAGTGTATAGTGTAGTGTAGTGTATAGTGTAGTGTGTAGTGTAGTGTGTAGTGTAGTGTATAGTGTATAGTGTAGTGTATAGTGTAGTGTATAGTATAGTGTATAGTGTAGTGTATAGTGTAGTGTGTAGTGTAGTGTGTAGTGTAGTGTATAGTGTAGTGTGTAGTGTAGTGTATAGTGTAGTGTATAGTGTAGTGTAGTGTATAGTGTAGTGTATAGTGTAGTGTATAGTGTAGTGTATAGTGTAGTGTATAGTGTAGTGTATAGTTTAGTGTAGTGTGTAGTGTAGTGTATAGTGTAGTGTATAGTGTAGTGTATAGTGTTAGTGTAGTGTAGTGTATAGTGTAGTGTATAGTGTAGTGTATAGTGTAGTGTATAGTGTAGTGTAGTGTAGTGTATAGTGTAGTGTATAGTGTAGTGTATAGTGTATAGTGTAGTGTAGTGTATAGTGTAGTGTATAGTGTAGTGTGTAGTGTAGTGTATAGTGTAGTGTATAGTGTAGTGTGTAGTGTAGTGTATAGTGTAGTGTATAGTGTAGTGTGTAGTGTAGTGTGTAGTGTAGTGTATAGTGTGTAGTGTGTAGTGTAGTGTATAGTGTAGTGTATAGTGTAGTGTGTAGTGTAGTGTATAGTGTAGTGTATAGTGTAGTGTGTAGTGTAGTGTGTAGTGTAGTGTATAGTGTAGTGTATAGTGTAGTGTGTAGTGTAGTGTATAGTGTAGTGTATAGTGTGTAGTGTGTAGTGTAGTGTATAGTGTAGTGTGTAGTGTAGTGTGTAGTGTAGTGTGTAGTGTAGTGTATAGTGTAGTGTGTAGTGTAGTGTAGTGTAGTGTAGTGTATAGTGTAGTGTGTAGTGTAGTGTGTAGTGTAGTGTATAGTGTAGTGTATAGTGTAGTGTGTAGTGTAGTGTATAGTGTAGTGTATAGTGTAGTGTATAGTGTATAGTGTAGTGTATAGTGTAGTGTATAGTGTAGTGTATAGTGTAGTGTATAGTGTATAGTGTAGTGTATAGTGTAGTGTATAGTGTAGTGTATAGTGTATAGTGTAGTGTATAGTGTAGTGTATAGTGTATAGTGTAGTGTATAGTGTTAGTGTATAGTGTAGTGTATAGTGTAGTGTATAGTGTAGTGTATAGTGTATAGTGTAGTGTATAGTGTAGTGTATAGTGTAGTGTATAGTGTATAGTGTAGTGTATAGTGTAGTGTATAGTGTAGTGTGTAGTGTAGTGTATAGTGTAGTGTATAGTGTGTAGTGTATAGTGTAGTGTATAGTGTAGTGTAGTGTGTAGTGTAGTGTATAGTGTATAGTGTAGTGTATAGTGTAGTGTGTAGTGTATAGTGTAGTGTATAGTGTAGTGTATAGTGTAGTGTGTAGTGTAGTGTATAGTGTAGTGTATAGTGTATAGTGTAGTGTATAGTGTAGTGTTAGTGTAGTGTAGTGTATAGTGTAGTGTGTAGTGTATAGTGTAGTGTATAGTGTAGTGTATAGTGTAGTGTAGTGTATAGTGTAGTGTGTAGTGTAGTGTGTAGTGTAGTGTATAGTGTATAGTGTAGTGTATAGTGTAGTGTATAGTATAGTGTATAGTGTATAGTGTAGTGTATAGTGTAGTGTGTAGTGTAGTGTATAGTGTAGTGTATAGTGTAGTGTATAGTTTAGTGTAGTGTGTAGTGTAGTGTATAGTGTAGTGTATAGTGTAGTGTAGTGTATAGTGTAGTGTATAGTGTAGTGTATAGTGTAGTGTATAGTGTATAGTGTAGTGTATAGTGTAGTGTATAGTTTAGTGTAGTGTGTAGTGTAGTGTATAGTGTAGTGTATAGTGTAGTGTGGTAGTATAGTGTATAGTGTAGTGTTAGTATAGTGTATAGTGTAGTGTATAGTGTAGTGTATAGTGTAGTGTATAGTGTATAGTGTAGTGTAGTGTATAGTGTAGTGTATAGTGTAGTGTGTAGTGTAGTGTATAGTGTAGTGTATAGTGTAGTGTGTAGTGTAGTGTATAGTGTAGTGTGTAGTGTAGTGTATAGTGTGTAGTTGTAGTGTATAGTGTAGTGTATAGTGTAGTGTGTAGTGTAGTGTTAGTGTAGTGTATAGTGTAGTGTGTAGTGTAGTGTGTAGTGTAGTGTATAGTGTAGTGTATAGTGTAGTGTGTAGTGTAGTGTATAGTGTAGTGTATAGTGTGTAGTGTGTAGTGTAGTGTATAGTGTAGTGTATAGTGTAGTGTGTAGTGTAGTGTGTAGTGTAGTGTAGTTAGTGTAGTGTGTAGTGTAGTGTATAGTGTAGTGTATAGTGTAGTGTGTAGTGTGTAGTGTAGTGTATAGTGTAGTGTATAGTGTAGTGTATAGTGTAGTGTATAGTGTATAGTGTAGTGTATAGTGTAGTGTATAGTGTAGTGTATAGTGTATAGTGTAGTGTATAGTGTAGTGTATAGTGTAGTGTGTAGTGTAGTGTATAGTGTAGTGTATAGTGTGTAGTGTATAGTGTAGTGTATAGTGTAGTGTATAGTGTAGTGTATAGTGTATAGTGTAGTGTATAGTGTAGTGTGTAGTGTATAGTGTAGTGTATAGTGTAGTGTATAGTGTAGTGTGTAGTGTAGTGTATAGTGTAGTGTATAGTGTATAGTGTAGTGTATAGTGTAGTGTATAGTGTAGTGTATAGTGTAGTGTATAGTGTAGTGTGTAGTGTATAGTGTAGTGTATAGTGTGTAGTGTATAGTTTAGTGTATAGTGTAGTGTAGTGTATAGTGTAGTGTGTAGTGTAGTGTGTAGTGTAGTGTATAGTGTATAGTGTAGTGTATAGTGTAGTGTATAGTGTAGTGTATAGTGTAGTGTATAGTGTAGTGTGTAGTGTAGTGTGTAGTGTAGTGTATAGTGTAGTGTATAGTGTAGTGTATAGTTTAGTGTAGTGTGTAGTGTAGTGTATAGTGTAGTGTATAGTGTAGTGTAGTGTATAGTGTAGTGTATAGTGTAGTGTATAGTGTAGTGTATAGTGTTAGTGTAGTGTGTAGTGTAGTGTATAGTGTAGTGTATAGTGTAGTGTATAGTGTATAGTGTGTAGTGTAGTGTATAGTGTAGTGTATAGTGTAGTGTATAGTATAGTGTATAGTGTATAGTGTAGTGTATAGTGTAGTGTATAGTGTAGTGTATAGTGTATAGTGTAGTGTAGTGTATAGTGTAGTGTATAGTGTAGTGTGTAGTGTAGTGTATAGTGTATAGTGTAGTGTGTAGTGTAGTGTATAGTGTAGTGTGTAGTGTAGTGTGTAGTGTAGTGTATAGTGTGTAGTGTGTAGTGTAGTGTATAGTGTAGTGTATAGTGTAGTGTGTAGTGTAGTGTATAGTGTAGTGTATAGTGTAGTGTGTAGTGTAGTGTGTAGTGTAGTGTATAGTGTAGTGTATAGTGTAGTGTGTAGTGTAGTGTATAGTGTAGTGTATAGTGTGTAGTGTGTAGTGTAGTGTATAGTGTAGTGTATAGTGTAGTGTGTAGTGTAGTGTGTAGTGTAGTGTGTAGTGTAGTGTATAGTGTAGTGTGTAGTGTAGTGTATAGTGTAGTGTATAGTGTAGTGTAGTGTAGTGTAGTGTGTAGTGTAGTGTATAGTGTAGTGTATAGTATAGTGTGTAGTGTAGTGTATAGTGTAGTGTGTAGTGTAGTGTGTAGTGTAGTGTATAGTGTAGTGTGTAGTGTAGTGTATAGTGTAATGTATCGTGTAGTGTATAGTGTAGTGTGTAGTGTAGTGTATAGTGTATAGTGTAGTGTATAGTGTAGTGTATAGTGTAGTGTAGTGTGTAGTGTAGTGTAGTGTGTAGTGTAGTGTATAGTGTAGTGTATAGTGTAGTGTATAGTGTAGTGTATAGTGTAGTGTAGTGTATAGTGTAGTGTATAGTTTAGTGTATAGTGTAGTGTATAGTGTAGTGTATAGTGTAGTGTATAGTTTAGTGTAGTGTAGTGTATAGTGTAGTGTATAGTGTAGTGTATAGTGTAGTGTGTAGTGTAGTGTATAGTGTAGTGTATAGTGTAGTGTATAGTGTAGTGTATAGTGTAGTGTAGTGTGTAGTGTAGTGTATAGTGTAGTGTATAGTGTAGTGTATAGTATAGTGTGTAGTGTAGTGTATAGTGTAGTGTATAGTGTAGTGTGTAGTGTAGTGTGTAGTGTAGTGTATAGTATAGTGTAGTGTATTGTATAGTGTAGTGTATAGTGTAGTGTATAGTGTAGTGTGTAGTGTGTAGTGTAGTGTATAGTGTAGTGTATAGTGTAGTGTGTAGTGTAGTGTATAGTGTAGTGTATAGTGTAGTGTTGTAGTGTAGTGTATAGTGTAGTGTGTAGTGTAGTGTATAGTGTAGTGTATAGTATAGTGTGTAGTGTAGTGTATAGTGAGTGTAGTGTAGTAGTGTAGTGTATAGTGTAGTGTATAGTGTAGTGTATAGTGTAGTGTGTAGTGTAGTGTGTAGTGTAGTGTATAGTGTAGTGTGTAGTGTAGTGTAGTAGTGTGTAGTGTATAGTGTAGTGTGTAGTGTAGTGTGTAGTGTAGTGTATAGTGTAGTGTGTAGTGTAGTGTGTAGTGTAGTGTTAGTGTATAGTGTAGTGTAGTGTATAGTGTAGTGTATAGTGTAGTGTATAGTGTAGTGTGTAGTGTAGTGTGTAGTGTAGTGTATAGTGTAGTGTATAGTGTAGTGTATAGTGTAGTGTATAGTGTAGTGTGTAGTGTAGTGTATAGTGTAGTGTATAGTGTAGTGTATAGTGTAGTGTGTAGTGTAGTGTATAGTGTAGTGTATAGTGTATAGTGTAGTGTATAGTGTATAGTGTAGTGTATAGTGTATAGTGTAGTGTAGTGTATAGTGTAGTGTAGTGTGTAGTGTAGTGTATAGTAGTGTATAGTGTAGTGTATAGTGTAGTGTGTAGTGTAGTGTATAGTGTAGTGTATAGTGTAGTGTATAGTGTAGTGTGTAGTGTAGTGTATAGTGTAGTGTATAGTGTTTGTGTAGTGTAGTGTGTAGTATAGTGTATAGTGTAGTGTATAGTGTAGTGTATAGTGTAGTGTATAGTATAGTGTGTAGTGTAGTGTATAGTGTAGTGTATAGTGTAGTGTATAGTATAGTGTATAGTGTAGTGTGTAGTATAGTGTATAGTGTAGTGTGTAGTGTATAGTGTGTAGTGTAGTGTATAGTGTAGTGTGTAGTGTATAGTGTAGTGTATAGTGTGTGTGTAGTATAGTGTATAGTGTAGTGTGTAGTGTAGTGTATAGTGTAGTGTGTAGTATAGTGTATAGTGTAGTGTATAGTATAGTGTGTAGTGTAGTGTATAGTGTAGTGTGTAGTGTATAGTGTATAGTGTAGTGTATAGTGTAGTGTATAGTGTAGTGTATAGTGTAGTGTATAGTGTAGTGTATAGTGTAGTGTATAGTGTAGTGTGTAGTGTATAGTGTATAGTGTAGTGTGTAGTGTAGTGTGTAGTGTAGTGTATAGTGTAGTGTATAGTGTAGTGTATAGTGTAGTGTGTAGTGTAGTGTATAGTGTAGTGTATAGTAAGTGTGTAGTGTATAGTGTATAGTGTAGTGTGTAGTGTAGTGTGTAGTGTATAGTGTATAGTGTAGTGTGTAGTGTATAGTGTATAGTGTAGTGTATAGTGTATAGTGTAGTGTATAGTGTAGTGTATAGTATAGTGGTAGTGTAGTGTATAGTGTAGTGTATAGTGTAGTGTATAGTGTAGTGTATAGTGTAGTGTGTAGTGTATAGTGTATAGTGTAGTGTATAGTGTAGTGTTAGTGTAGTGTATAGTGTAGTGTGTAGTGTATAGTGTATAGTGTAGTGTATAGTATAGTGTATAGTGTAGTGTATAGTGTAGTGTGTAGTGTATAGTGTATAGTGTAGTGTATAGTGTAGTGTATAGTGTAGTGTATAGTGTAGTGTGTAGTGTTAGTGTAGTGTATAGTGTAGTGTATAGTGTAGTGTGTAGTGTATAGTGTAGTGTATAGTGTAGTGTATAGTGTAGTGTATAGTATAGTGTATAGTGTAGTGTATAGTGTAGTGTGTAGTGTAGTGTATAGTGTAGTGTATAGTGTAGTGTGTAGTGTAGTGTGTAGTGTAGTGTGTAGTGTAGTGTATAGTGTAGTGTTATAGTGTAGTGTGTAGTGTATAGTGTAGTGTATAGTGTATAGTGTAGTGTATAGTGTAGTTTATAGTGTAGTGTATAGTGTAGTGTGTAGTGTAGTGTATAGGTGTGTGTAGTGTATAGTGTAGTGTATAGTGTAGTGTTAGTGTAGTGTGTAGTGTATAGTGTAGTGTATAGTGTAGTGTGTAGTGTAGTGTATAGTGTAGTGTGTAGTGTAGTGTATAGTGTTAGTGTATAGTGTAGTGTGTAGTGTAGTGTATAGTGTAGTGTATAGTGTAGTGTGTAGTGTAGTGTATAGTGTAGTGTATAGTGTAGTGTGTAGTGTAGTGTATAGTGTAGTGTGTAGTGTAGTGTAGTGTAGTGTATAGTGTAGTGTATAGTGTAGTGGTGTGTATAGTGTAGTGTATAGTGTAGTGTATAGTGTATAGTGTAGTGTATAGTGTAGTGTGTAGTGTATAGTGTAGTGTATAGTGTAGTGTATAGTGTATAGTGTAGTGTATAGTGTAGTGTATAGTGTAGTGTAGTGTTAGTGTTAGTGTAGTGTATAGTGTAGGTGTAGTAGTGTAGTGTGTAGTGTAGTGTATAGTGTAGTGTGTAGTGTAGTGTGTAGTGTATAGTGTAGTGTATAGTGTAGTGTATAGTGTAGTGTGTAGTGTAGTGTGTAGTGTATAGTGTAGTGTATAGTGTATAGTGTAGTGTATAGTGTAGTGTATAGTGTATAGTGTAGTGTATAGTGTAGTGTTGTAGTGTATAGTGTAGTGTGTAGTGTAGTGTGTAGTGTATAGTGTAGTGTATAGTGTAGTGTGTAGTGTAGTGTGTAGTGTATAGTGTAGTGTATAGTGTATAGTGTTGTGTATAGTGTAGTGTGTAGTGTAGTGTGTAGTGTATAGTGTAGTGTATAGTGTAGTGTGTAGTGTATAGTGTAGTGTATAGTGTAGTGTATAGTGTATAGTGTAGTGTATAGTGTAGT
>NW_027621728.1:0-17628 GCF_964198595.1 Lampetra fluviatilis | reverse complement strand
TACGAAGGCCGGCACTCCACACGAAGAGGCGGGTGACCAACACCACGCCTGGCCGATTTTCCTCACACCGCACCAGGTATTCATTTGAGGCCAAGTCGATCTAGGGGAGGCCCAGAACCGGTTCAGATATATCCATCGAAAATCTTGGCTGTGAGTGGGAATTGAACTCAGCGAAAAGTGTTCCCTTGTCGGAAGATCTGTTTTGTAGAACAAACGCGTTGTGAGATCACGCGGTAAGTGTGTGTGTGTACGTTACCATCGTGGTTACCATCGTGGTTAACATTGCCGGTTATCTTTTGCAGGAAGGGTCAACGTCGGAAAGGCCGCAGGTAAGAAAGGCATCAACGCGCAGAGTTCTAAATCCCTCTGGTCCACACCGACAGCACCAAATATGTTAACCCTGCTGTGCCACACTCGATGCAATACAAGTTCGACTTAAAAAAAAATATATATACTACTGGACTCTGTAAAATAAAAATAGTGGTTAGCGGTTGTACTTGTTGGCGTGTTTTTGCGGTCGGTCGCCTTCCCGATCGATCGAGGAGCTTCTCGATAATTGATCCAGCGGCGTGCGTTTAGCGATCGACGTGCGAGCACTTGGCACCAAGCTGGCACTGCCAGCTCGGCTCGGCTCTGACACCTCGTGCCGGTGAACCGTCACGTCTACCGCCGTGTGCGCTCCGTGCCGAGTCCACTGGTCGTTGCGCGCAAGATGACCCGGTTGCCCTAAACACATTCCTGCGGAGGGAGCGGGTAGGAACGTTGGGTTGCTCGGTCAATGGCCAGGGTCAACGGCGGCGTGGTGTATTCCGCAAATATGGCCGACTTTGAGGGCGGGCACAAACCGGCGTGAGTAGGTTAAACGTTGAGTTTTATAAGGGCACCACGGGGTGACCAGCCCCTCCCCACCCAGTCCCTCCCCACCTTCCCCACCCAGCCCCTCCCCACCCTCCCCTCTCCACCCAGCCCCACCCCTCCCATTTTTGGATGCACGACGGACAGACACAATAATCCCCTGTGGGCTGGTGTAACCCGGAGGTTCCTACCAGTAAAACTAAAACTACAATTTTTTATTTTATTTCACCAGGTAAAGCCCCAACTGAGCTGCTGCTACGTAGCTCTTTTTCATAAGTGACCTCGCCACACATCATGATAGCGCGACCAAGTGGCTTATCGTCACGTGGAACATTTACAGCGGCCAAACACTCGGGGAACGCGTGACGTTGATGCTAAATGTGGAGGGAAAAAACCGGCGGACACGGAGATAAATCCTCACGACCACGGGGTAGAGGGAGAGAGAGAGACATGCACACAGGCATCGTCCGGGTAAGAATCGCACCCACGACCTCCCGTATACCAGGGGAGGTAGTTAACCTCTCTGCCGCCCCCCCCCCCAATTTCTGTTTTGTAGGCGAAGAAAATACCGGGGTGCTCTTCGCCGAGGTCCGCCAAATGGTGCGTGCTCCGCAAGTTTTTCATGTCTTTGCTTCCTTCTACATTCTAAAATAAAATAAAAATCTGTTCTTATTCTTGGTTCTTTCGGTAAAGTCACGTAGAAGGGAAGTAATAAAATAATACAAATAAAACATAATAAAATAATGTTTTATTTTTATTATTTTATTACTTCCCTTCTAAATAATAAAAATAAAACATAATAAAATAATAATGTTTTATTTTTATTATTTTAGTACTTCCCTTCTACGTGACTTTACCGAAAGAACCAAGAAGATGAATCCCTGCAGTCACGAAAGCTTTAAATCGAAATTTAATCTGTTCTTACTTTCGTCATTTCCCCCCCACACAAATTTTACTCGCGCCGTGAGGCCGGAGGCATCCGTCGCAGAACCTTTCACGTCGCTTCTCATCCGCACGGTTCGGGGAGCGGCACTCTCTCTCAGCCGCCCCTGCTTACAGATTAATTCTCACAGCTGGAATTGAGCTAAATGAAGTGCAGAACGCAATTTAACGGAATGGGATTTTTAGAACTTGTTGTTGTTCAGTCATTGGTGATGACTGGTTGAGAACTCGGCACAATCACGGGCAGTAGCTGCAACCCGGATCCAAACCAAGGTCGATATTGTTGACGTCATCGTTTCAGCTGTGAAAAGTTTGTAATCTAACTGTGGTGGCCGGGGGTTGTTTGGAGATCATAATTCCGTCCTATAATCGATTATTGTATTCGCAGTGTGGCCTGAGGAGTAGTGGTGTAGGGGGTGCCGCGGTGGTGAGATGTTATCTCCCTCGCCTTGTGTGCAGGAGGTCGTGGATTCGGTCCCGACCCAGATGCCTGCTGTATCATTGGAGTTTGCGTGTCTCTCTCTCTTACCGTGGTCGCGTGGGTTTTTCTCCGGGTCCTCCGGTTTCTCCCTCCACATTTACAGTCGACATGCGTTCACATCATTTGGCTGCTCTAGATTTCCACGTGATCATAGGCCACTTTGTTGAGCTATCATTTGTGGACACGTCACTTCTGAAAAAGAACAACATAGTTCAGTGGGGCCTTACCTGGTAAAAAATAAAATAGCGGTAGTAGACTCCTAGTCGCAACTAAATTTCCCGATGATGACGATGATGATGATGACGACGACGATGACCACGATGATGATGATGATGACTGATGACGATGACGACGACGATGATGACGACGACGACAATGACCACGATGATGATGACGACAATGACGACGATGATGATTGCTGATAATGACGACGAAGACGATGATGATGACGACGATGACCACGACGATGATGACCACGATGACGATGATGATGACGACCATGATGATTATGATGACGATGATGAAGCGTGGCTAACGTCCGTCTCCCCATCGCGCTGTTGCGCCGGCTCCGTGTGGTTCCAGCTGCTGTTGGCTGTGGCTGGCGCCGGCGGTGGCGGTCGGGTTGGTGGTCGCCTGGCGCTACTACCGCAGGGCCTAGCGGGAGCCACACGGGAGCCACGCGGAGCCACCCGGGAACTTTCCAGCCAGCCCGGCCAGCCTGTACGAGGCCTCGGGGGGAGCTTGGCATTCCGTACGCTGAACCTTCACTCGCAGCCTAGCCCAGCCACTCGACACAACGGCTCAGAACTCGGCCCGCAACTAGCTACCAACAAAGCCCAGCTATCCTCAACCAAGACTTGTCATCATCATCGTCATTCGTGACGCCGATGTCGTGCCTCACACAAGCGTAAAAACAAGTGCCGGGAGCGGCAACCGATGCAAATCGAGAAGCACAATTGAACAGAGGGCTCGTGGACTCAGATTCACAATAATTTTTCCCAAAAAAAAAAACCTTGAGTACCAACTCTGCACTACCAGCTCAGCCCTGCCACCCTGTACCAGGACCTGACACCGAGCTGACACTACCAGCTCAGCCCTGCCACCCTGCACTGGGACCTGACCCTACCAACTCAGCCCTGCCACCCCGCACCTATCGGCACGCAGACCTGACGCTCGGCCAGTCCCGCCGGCTAACCTTCCCAGCTAAGGCTCGTGTCCCACTCTGCACTACCGGCTCTAGCCCAGGGGTCGGCGAAACCTGCGGCTCTGGAGCAGCGTGCAGCCCTTTAGAGGAAGCGCTTCGTGTACGTTATTTATTGAGGACCACCACCGTCTCGTATTGACCACGTGCATTGTGCGGCTCTTGAGAGATCGATTTTATTTTTACCGAATAAAAAAAAATGTTATTTCCATTGCCGACCCCCGCACTAGCCCGAGGACTCGTCACCTGGCCCAGCGTGCTACCTGCTTAGCCCTGCCACGCTCCGCAAGGACTACAGCTACTCGGGTTGCCCCTTCAGCCGGCGCAGTACCGTCGGCAGAACAGGCTGCGGACTACCCGACATCAACTGCGTGCCTGAGTACCCAGCTGTTTCCAGCCCCCCCCCGTCTTCTCCTTCCAGAGGAGAGGCCGACGAGAAACATGTGCCCACCTCGCCCATCTCTCCCAGCGTTAGCCCTTAGGGCTCGCTCTCTCTCCCCTGCTTTGCCACGGTGGCTAGGAGATGTTAACTATCTCGCCTGGTATGCAGGAGGTCGTGGGGTTCGATCCAGACCCTGACACCTGCTGCTGTTTATTTGGAGTTTGCGTGTCTCTCTCTCATCATCATCATCACGGTGGCTAGGAGATGTTAACTATCTCGCCGGGTGTGCAGGAGGTCGTGGGTTCGATCCCGACCCTGACGCCTGCTGCTGCTGTATATTTGGAGTTTGCGTGTCTCTCTCATCATCATCACGGTGGCTAGGAGATGTTAATTTCCTCTCCTGGTATACAGGAGGTTGTGGGTTCGATCCCGACCCTGACGCCTGCTGCTGTATATTTGGAGTTTGCGTGTCTCTCTTTCATCATCATCATCACGGTGGCTAGGAGATGTTAACTATCTCGCCCGGTGTGCAGGAGGTCGTGGGTTCGATCCCGACCCTGACGCCTGCTGTGTATTTCGAGGTTGCGCACTTCTCTCTCCCCGTGGTCGCTCGGATTTTTTTTTTCTCTCCGGATCTTCCGGATATTTGTCCCCTCCACATTCAGAATCAACGTCGCACGTTCAGAGTATTTGGCTGCGATACATTTCCACGATGATGATGATAAGCCACTTTGGTGGAGCTGTAAATTGTGGCCAGTTCAATTCTGAAAGAGAGCTATACAGCTTGGTGGGCCTTACCCAGTAAAATAAAAATAGTTATGAGTTTAGCTTTTTACACCGCTAGCCTGCCCACTGGCGAGCCCAAACATTGGTTGCTGCGTCGGGTTTATTGAGCCCAGGTACGGGCCGTTTGGCTCAGGGGTCGGAGACACTGAGCTGGCATTCCCTGGGTTTGACTCCCGGTTTCAGCCGCCCTTTGTATGAAAACTCAGAACGGCGTGCGTGCGCGTGCGTGCATGTGTGTGCGTGCGTGTGTGTGAGAGTGGTCCTTGATAGGTGCTCGCTATAACAGCACTCGCCCAAAACAGTCTCTTCAGGCTATATGGGGGGATCTTTTGTGTTTGAATGGCCCGCGGAAGCGGATATTACAGAACATCTTGTGAGATCCCTTCATAGTGACCTTTTTTAAAAATGAATTGAAACACTATGGGGGTGTGGGGGGGGCAGGGCGGTACTTTCTTGCCTGCCCCTGCTGCAGAGAAAATATTCGTCCACGCGACAACCAAAATGATATCGTGAATTGTCAGGGGTGGAATTCGGCTAAACTAAGTGCAGAACCAAATTGAATGTAATCGTGGTTATGGTTTTTTTTACACAAAGTAATTGGCGACCAGGCTGAGGGCCATCGCCTCGCGAGACTTGAGAAGTCTGGTTCTCATTGCAGGGCAGGATTGGAACCCGGACTTCTCAGCGGTGCTGGCTCCAGCGCCCCGGCCTGGTCGTCTTGAAATAAAATCGTCGATCAAATTTGTGAATTTCTTTTACAATAATGTAACCAACGTGACCACCGGTGTTCGTATATATTTCTATATATTTGTCGTCGCAAACAGACTTAACGTTTTATCGAGAGTATCCCGATAAAAAAATTTTTTTTTAGCCTTCCTGGCAATAAATCAGGACGTGTCAAGGTGTTCAAACACCAAATAGACGCACACCTATTGCAAGGCATCAAGTCTGCATTAACCACACGCATTTGTGGTAAAATATGCAAAACAAACATGCACTGATAATAGATGGCATTGTCTTTGAAACTGATTGGCCTACGCCAGAGACGGCCTCCTTTAGGGCCTTGTCTCCCCACCGGTGTTAGATCAGAGGACAACGCCAAAAGGCGGACAGCGCAAAGGCAATGTAAATATCAAAGCATCAATAGCTCGGGTTTGAGCAGATGAAACGTAATCCGGTTGGCCAGGCAGACGATCGTAAAGGGATGTGGCCAATCGCGCGCGGTTATATTAACCCTTCTTGGTTCTTTCGGTAAAGTCACGTAGAAGGGAAGTAATAAAATAATAAAAATAAAACAATAAAATAATTCTCACGACGTTTCGGCCACAACGCAAGCAGCCGTCCTCGGGTGAGGTGAGGACGGCTGTTTTTTTCTTCTGATTCTGTTCCGATGACGTACGTTTAAATCATCAACAGAAACCGGAATTATGAAATAAAATAACTTTATCGGTACCGAGGCTCGGCTTGTGGCACGGTTTGGTGCCGGCTATCGTAGAGCAGCGGTCGTTTCGCTACAGTTCTCTGCGGTGAGTAACGATTATCTTTAAGAATAACGTGGCTACGACCCCTCTGAGTAAAACGAACGCAGAGCCGTTAAATTTCGATTTAAAGCTTTTGTGACTGCAGGGATTCATCTTCTTGGTTCTTTCGGTAAAGTCACGTAGAATGGAAATAATAAAATAAAATAAATAAACCAATAAAATTATTCTTTGTGGCCGAAACGTCGTGAGAATTATTTTATTATGTTTTATTTTTATATTTTATTATTTCCATTCTACGTGACTTTACCGAAAGAACCAAGAAGAACGCAGAGCCGCTTGTGTGTCCCGAGATTCAGACGGCAAACGGGGCCCGCAAAGGGGTAAATGGTGCCGCTGACCGCGTCTTTGGCGGCAGTCAACGCACTGGGAGAGGCGTAGGAACCCCCCCCCCCCCCCCGATGAAAACTGTCGAGGCTGTGAGAGGCGCAGACCAGCAGCGGACGAAGCTTTCTGGCTTTGAGGGCGACTCGACTTGTGTTTGTGCTCAATCCGGCAAACCCCCATCGCCCGCCGCGGTGGGTCCGGTTACGTCCTTGAAAATAGCCGCAGTCGGAAAAATCCGCGATCTGCAAAATCTGCGAACTGCAAACTCAAAGGCATTGTGGGGAAAACTCAGGGGGGGTGGGGGGAGGTTGGTTCACGGTTCGTAATACGACACCCACCCTTTTACTGTATTGTCACCCTACATCAACCCAGCCATGTATCGTGTCAAATACAACTAGTCCGGTAAATGTGTAGGATGACAACATTCACGTCGCGTGCAATACCGGGACCACGTGAGCAGGTGGTAAAGACGCGGCTCGCTTCGGTGACTCCATCGCGTCTGCCGAAGCGCGTTGGAGCAGACGAAGCGGGCGCATCTCGCATTGCGGAGGGGCTGGGGGGGGCAGCCGTGGACAGGAAAATCCAGGAGGAGGAGGAGGGGGGGAGTCTGCAAATCTGCGGCTCTTTAAAGGACGGCCTCGTCACGTTATTCACGCGGAGTCGCGGCTCTGAAAACGCGGAGGTGTTTTTTTTGGTTGTACCGAATTCGGCGTACGCACACACACACTGCCTCTTGTCGTTATTTTTGTTGCCGACCCCCCCCCCCCGGGATGAAGAGAAGGCGGACCCCGAGTCCCATGAAACGCGCTGGGGGATTTTTAAATCCTTTATATGAAGTTCACTTGCTTGCGCGCTTACGACCGTGCAAATCTTTCGGTCGTTTTTTAACTCGCTTCCCGTGATCCAATCGAGCTGACATTTTTCACACAGACTCGTTGTGCGTGACAATTTCTTTTCGTGAACATTTTTTTCCAAATGTTACACTTTTTAGGTAAAAAAAAATTATATTTAATTACCAATTGCTTAATGGTGGCAGGCAATCATCTGACCCATAGGTGGCAGCCATCTCAAGCCAGAGGACGAGAGGACTCTAGCCGCCCGTTTCAAAGACCAATGTGGGCTGGGTTGTGGCCCATTGAACACGCATATAAAGGATTTATAGTGAAAAACTTTGTTTTTACGGGTTAATTTTTTTTGTGTGAAACCCGCGACCGCGTTCCACGGCTCGCTCGACGCGCGCCATCGGTGATTTTTTTGTTCCCTTTGGTTCGTGACCTCCTCTCGCCAACGCGCCGCTCGGAACGACGTCCGACGTTTTACGCCGCGCGATGCCGGGGCCTTGCTGGTAGGAAACGGAAGAACTTCTGCTTAGTCAGGCAGGAAACTCGAGTACCCGGATAAAGCTCTGCACCCCCCCTCCTCCATGCAGGAGGTCGTAGGTTCGATCCTGACCCTGACGCCAGCTGTATATTTGGAGTTTGTGTGTCTCTCTCTCTCACGATCATCACGGTGGCTAGGAGATGTTAACTACCTCGCCTGGTATGCAGGAGGTCGTGGGTTCGATCCTGACCCTGACGCCTGCTGCTGTATATTTGGAGTTTGCGTGTCTCTCATCATCATCGCGGTGGCTAGGAGATGTTAACCACCTCGCCTGGTATACAGAAGGTCGTGGGTTTGATCCCGACCCTGACGCCTGCTGCTGTATATTTGGAGTTTGCGTGTGTCTATCATCGTGGTCGTCGCGTGGATTTTTCTCCGGGTCCTCCGGTGTTTCGCTCCACATTTAGAATCAACGTCACGCGTGTGTGTAGAGAAACGTGGCTATCACTGATTAACCCCCATTCATTAAATCCAGTAATAATCATTCGCTATCATCAATTTCGCTTTCACCGCATTCACACATCGTCACAGACCCCCCCCCCCCCCCATTTCTTCCTCTCATTTTATTTTTTCCACCTCTTCTACCACCACCACGACCACGACATTCGGACGTTGTACCGTCGTTAATTCTGTGTAAAACGCCTTCGGTTCAGGCGCCATATAAATTCCGTCAGGACAACGTCTGTGCGGTGATCCACCGACCCCTCGCTTCCACCCACGGTGACGGGTTTGCAGGCCACGTGTGCGGCAAGCCAGTTGTCGCCAATCGACAGCCAGCCGGTTGCTGCGTGAAGAACGTCACGCGCTCAGAGGTTTTGGCTGCTGTAAATTTCCACGCGATGGGGGAGCCGCTTTGTCGTCGAGCTTTCATTTATATGGCCAGGTCGCTTCTGTAAACAAGCTGCATTGCTCGGCTGGGCCTTAGCTGGTCGAGTAAAAGGAAAACGTAAATAGATGCACGAGCGATTCGTTACCTCCGGGTACCCGTGTAAGCCCCCCAGGTATGCACGGGTATTGAGCTATGTCCCGAGTACTCGCGTTATCTCCCACACAGACCTCCGGTTAGCACGCATGGCTACGTACGGGTGCGCGAAAGAAGAAGTTTAACATACTCTTAGTTTCTACACTATGGGAACCTCATTTGCCAGTAAAAATATGATAATTGGTTTTTTACCCTTCTATCTGGCAACAAATTTTTGTTGCCAGATAGAAGGGTAAAAAACCAATTATCATACTCTTAGTTCTTTCGGTAAAGTCACGTAGGTAAAAAATGAAATTTTAATTAATAAAAAATAAAATAAAAATCACGACGCAAATCTGGCTGTGACGGTCCCACCTGATGACGGAGACTTGTGTTGTCTCCGAAACGTCGTGATTTTTTTTATTAATTTTAATTTTATTTTTTACCTACGTGACTTTACCGAAATAACTTAGAGTATGAATCCTTGCAGTCACGAAAGCTTCAAATCTAGAATTAAGAAGTTTAACATACAACACGAGACGGCGTCTTTATTCACCACCGCCTCCCCGAAGAAGCTTCTGGCACGTGGAGCGAAACGTCGGACGTCGTGCCGTCATTATCAGTGCCTGTGCCAGGCTAGGTGCGCGGCGTTCAGAGATGAAGTAGTGTAGAGGGGGGAAAGATTGTCCCACTCTCGCTTTGACTGCCGTGGAAAAAAGCTGTGAAAGAGTTTCGTTGTTTAAAGATGTTCTATAATACAGGTGTTTTTGTGTGTGTGAGTTAGATCGCTTAAATATATAAATGTGTGTCGTTAAACCCGCCACCACCCGACACAGCCAATCGGTAAGGGTTGTCACGTAAACAGAACGTGGCCAATTCGTTACTAGTACAGCACCAGCGGTTGCGTGTTGGAGAGCAAATCCACAACATTTACAATCTGAGTACGACGTTTCGGCATCATCGGGCGGACAGACAGATTTTGTGGGGAAATCCTCCTGCTTCGCTATCTAACCCCAAACAAAACACCTCTATTATGGATGCTATTCGTTGCGAAAGCCGACTCGGTGTTAAAACTGTCAATGTTCCGTCCGTGGAACTCACCGAAAACGGATGACCTTAACTAATAATGTGATTATATTTAAGACTGCTGTCGTGGATAGCGACGGCATTTTTAAACTTACCAGGGGGATAAATGTATTTTAAAATAAATAAATCAATTCCTCGCGTGTTGCTCAGTTGAGATTTGTTCGGTGGTTTGTTTTGAGCCGGCACATTCAAGATGATCAGGTGACGAGAATGGAAATAGTCCTGTAAACATGTTGAACGCGTGTCCACGGTAGTCGTAACAGGTTAAAACCTGAACCCTCCCCTCTCTCCTACCCCCACCAACACCCCCCCAACCCCCACCCAAACCTTCCCCCGCTCACCTCCGATTAGCACAGTTGGCCTCCGTACGGTGCGAAAGAAGTTCAACATACATACACGTAAAGGCGCAGCTGTGCAATTGCCTGTTCAACTCCTATGCTAGCCTCTCACCTTATACAGTAGAGGGGCAGATAGAGAGAGAGAGAGGGCCCCAGCTCTAGGTTGTATTTGGCCTACTCTTCCATGCTGGCCCGGACGTCTTGGGAAGAGTTTTCAATGTAGGTGCAAAAGTGCATAGCTCCAGTGGCGAGATGTTAACCACCTCGCCTGGTATACAGGAGGTCGTGGGTTCGATCCCGACCCTGACGCCTGCTGTATATTTGGAGTTTGCGTGTCTCTCTCTCATCATCATCACGGTGGCTAGGAGATGTTAACTACCTCGCCTGGTATACAGGAAGGTCGTGGGTTCGATCCCGACCCTGACGCCTGCTGCTGTATATTTAGAGTTTGCGTGTCTCTCTCTCCCCGTGGTCGCGTGGATTTTTCTCCGGGTCCCCCGGTGTTTCCCTCCACATTGAGAATCAACGTCATGCGTGTTAAGAGTATTTGCCCGCTGTACATATCCACGCGATAACGAGAAGCCGATCTGCTGGGCAATCATTTGTGAAGGCCGCTTCTGCAAGAAGAGATGCAGAGCTCAACGGGTCTTAGGGGCCGTCCATAAATGACGTCACGCACCTAAGGGGTAGGGGGGGGGGGTCAGACATTTGTGACGATCTGTGACGAGGGGGGGGGGTGGGTCGAGAAATGTGACGTCACATCAAAATGCGCAACTTTAAATAAATATAGAATTGTTACAACAGCCCTAATTGTTATAACAACACTCCTAGAACATCAGAGTGCAGCGCCACATTAAATACGCACTACAATGACAATAGTTTAAAGCGATTTGAAGCATGTTATATTTTCAAAATGGAAATATGGTTGGGGGGGGGGGCAGAGGGGGGGGGTCTGACTTTTTGTGACGCCGTGTGACGAGGGGGGGGGGGGTCAAAAATAGTCCAAAATCGCGTGACGTCATTTATGGCAAATAAAACAAAAATATTTTAGAAGTGCCAGTACCCCCACACTTTACCCCATCACACGCGGACAAAGGCGGTGGGGTTGGAGGGTTTAATAAACTTCCACGATTGTTTCAACTTCCGTGCCGGGAGTTCGACGCGGCGACCTCTGCATTGCAAGTTCCGACGTACTCGCCCCAATACAAAGACAAAGATCCCCCATGTAGCCTTAGCAGACTTGTTGGGGCAAGTGCTGTTAGGGGAGAAGCAGCACCGATGAAGGCCGGGCACTGGCGCACGAGGGACACAAAGACTAAGATCCCCCGTATAGCCTGAACAGGCTGTAGGGGCAAGTGCTGTTAGCGAGCACCTATTAAGGCCGGCACGGCACCGCACCAGGTACTCATTTGAGGCTGAGTCGACCTAGGGGAGGCCCAGGACCGGTTCAGATAATCGTCACTGGTGTTGGCCGTGAGCGGGAATCGAACTCGAGTGGCTGGGTTCATAGCGCAGCGCGCTAACCGCTGCGCCACCGCTCCCCACCGCACCACGGCAGGCACGAGGCTGTAATTACATTGAACATTCACCAGGGGGTGATACAGGACCACGTTTTAACAATAATATGTGTACACACGTATGTTACGCGTATGTTGATCTTCTTTCGCACCGTACGTAGCCAACGGCGCTAATCGGAGGTTAGCGCGGTTGGCTGCGTACTAAAGAAATTCGTTATTCAATCTAGATGATGATGATGATTTGAAAGTGCATAGCTCCGACGGCTTCCTAATATCGGAAAGGAAGAGCGTTCCAGACGGCCGCAGAAGCGCGTCTGGCTGAGTCGAAAGCCGCCGCTGCCGCCGCTGCTGCTGCTGCCAGGATGACCGGAGTTGGGGTGATGATGGTCGATGCTTCCTGTGTGACGGATACGGATCGTCCAGTCCTAGACCGATGGGGCAAATGCCGTTCGTGAGAAACTGAAAGAACCAATAAGTCTACATTGTAAACTGCCAGTACGCTCACTGAGCTTAATAACCAGGCTACAGTCTACATTATAGACTGCCAGTACGCTCACTCAGCTTAATAACCAGGCTACAGTCTACATTGTAAACTGCCAGTACGCTCACTCAGCTTAATAACCAGGCTACAGTCTACATTGTAAACTGCCAGTACGCTCACTGAGCTTAATAACCAGGCTACAGTCTACATTATAGACTGCCAGTACGCTCACTCAGCTTAATAACCAGGCTACAGTCTACATTGTAAACTGCCAGTACGCTCACTCAGCTTAATAACCAGGCTACAGTCTACATTGTAAACTGCCAGTACGCTCACTCAGCTTAATAACCAGGCTACAGTCTACATCATAGACTGCCAGTACACTAACCCAGCTTAATAACCAGGCTACAGTCTACATTATAGACTGCCAGTACGCTCACTCAGCTTAATAACCAGGCTACAGTCTACATTGTAAACTGCCAGTACGCTCACTCAGCTTAATAACCAGGCTACAGTCTACATCATAGACTGCCAGTACACTAACCCAGCTTAATAACCAGGCTACAGTCTACATTATAGACTGCCAGTACGCTCACTCAGCTTAATAACCAGGCTACAGTCTACATTGTAGACTGCCAGTACACTCACTCAGCTTAATAACCAGGCTACAGTCTACATTGTAGACTGCCAGTACACTCACCTAGCTTAATAGCCAGGCTACAGTCTACATTATAGACTGCCAGTACACTCACCGAGCTTAATAACCAGGATACAGTCTACATCATAGACTGCCAGTACACTAACCCAGCTTAATAACCAGGCTACAGTCTACATTATAGACTGCCAGTACGCTCACTCAGCTTAATAACCAGGCTACAGTCTACATCATAGACTGCCAGTACACTAACCCAGCTTAATAACCAGGCTACAGTCTACATTATAGACTGCCAGTACGCTCACTCAGCTTAATAACCAGGCTACAGTCTGCATTGTAGACTGCCAGTACACTCACTCAGCTTAATAACCAGGCTACAGTCTACATCATAGACTGCCAGTACACTAACCCAGCTTAATAACCAGGCTACAGTCTACATTATAGACTGCCAGTACGCTCACTCAGCTTAATAACCAGGCTACAGTCTACATCATAGACTGCCAGTACACTAACCCAGCTTAATAACCAGGCTACAGTCTACATTATAGACTGCCAGTACGCTCACTCAGCTTAATAACCAGGCTACAGTCTACATTATAGACTGCCAGTACACTCACTCAGCTTAATAACCAGGCTACAGTCTACATTGTAGACTGCCAGTACACTCACCTAGCTTAATAACCAGGCTACAGTCTACATTATAGACTGCCAGTACACTCACCCAGATTAATAACCATTGCTACAGTCTACATTATAGACTGCCAGTACACTCACTCCAATTAATAACCAGGCTACAGTCTACATTATAGACTGTCAGTACACTCACCCAGCTTAATAACCAGGCTACAGTCTACATTATAGACTGCCAGTACACTCACTCCGATTAAGAACCAGGCTACAGTCTACATTATAAACTACCAGTACGCTCAACCCAGCTTAACCATTGCTACAGTCTACATTATAGACTGCCAGTACACTCACCCAGCTTAATAACCAGGCTACAGTCTACATTATAGACTGCCAGTACACTCACCCAGCTTAATAACCAGGCTACAGTCTACATTATAGACTGCCAGTACACTCACCCAGCTTAATAACCAGGCTACAGTCTACATTATAGACTGCCAGTACACTCACCCAGCTTAATAACCAGGCTACAGTCTACATTATAGACTGCCAGTACACTCACCCAGCTTAATAACCAGGCTACAGTCTACATTATAGACTACCAGTACACTCACCCAGCTTAATAACCAGGCTACAGTCTACATAGAACCAGGCTACAGTCTTCATTAGCGGTTTTAGTTTGTATTATTTGTATTTTATTATTTTTATTTTTTTTATTTTTTTTATTCACTCTTATTAATCTCCGTGACTTTGCCGAAAGAGGCAGACAGCGTGAATGGCGTCGTGGCGGTCAGCACTAGCTGCAACTTTGTTAGACCCGTTGAAGAAAGAACGAACAAATAAATACATAATAAAACAATCTCCAATTAGACTGCAAAAATCCGATGAGCTATGAAGCGTTTTTTGTCCACAGAGGTGTCACGTCGTTTCCCAGCCACGGCTGACATCGCAGTGGCGAGACAGAGGGGGGAATGAATTAGTTCCCGTGGAGTAAGTCATCTGGTGTGAACAACTCAGCATTGGAGAGACAAAGGCGGCCGGGTATGGTGATACACCGCGGGTCTGCACCACACTCGCGCGCTCTACCCGGCAAGCAAGTGTTGCTCGTTAACAGCACTTGCCCCAACTCTCTGTTGAAGCTATACGGGGGATCTTTGTTTCTGACGTATACACTTGTGCACACGTACACAGAGGCAAAGTTCCCCCTCATAGCCTCAACGGACTGTTGGGGCAAGCAAGTGCTGTTAGCGAGCAGCACCTGTGAAGGACGGCCACGGGCACATGAGCGGGTTGTGTGGCCAGCAAACACGCCCGGCCGCCTTTGTCTCCCCAGTGGCGATGGTGTTGATGGCCGTGAGCGGGAATCGAACTCGGGTTCGCCGGGTTCGTAGCGCTACACCACCGCTCCCCATGCACAAGCGACTACCCTTGCACAAACAAAGATAAAGATCCTCCGTGTAGCCTTAAGCGACTGTTGGGGCAAGTGCTGTTAGCGAGCACCTATGAAGGCCGGACACGGCCAGCAACCACGCCCGACCGCCTTTGTCTCCCCAGTGGCGATATTGACACACCACGCGCACTGAACACTCAACACCTTGAGCGCGTCCTCATATGACCCCCCCCCTCTCTCTATACCGCGCCCCCCATACCGCCCCTCCCCCCCTCTTTCGTTAATTATTTTAAATGCTGCCCCCCCCCCCCCCGATTGAAATTCACAAGTGCCTCTGTGTGTCGACTCAGCCTCAAATGAGTACCTGGTGCGGTGTGTAAACATCGCCACTGGGGAGACAAAGGCGGCCCGGCGTGGTGCTAGCCACCCACCCCCTCGTGTGCCGTGCCGGCCTTCATAGGTGCTGCTCACTAACAGCACTTGCCCCTTGCAGTCTGTCAAGGCTCTACGGGGGATCTTTGTCTTTGCGTGCGTGTGAGCGGTGGTGGAGCGGTGAACGCGCCGCTCGCGGCCACCACCACCGGTAACGATTATCCGACGCGGTCCTGGGCCTCCCCTAGGTCGACTCAGCCTCCATTGAGTACCTGGTGCGTTGTGTAAACATCGCCACCGGGGAGACAAAGGCGGCCGGTGACGTCGGCTCACCGTGCTGGCAGGAGGAAGTCACGGGAGAGACCCAAGTGCATTTAAGATGACTGACCGATGCACCCACCTGCACTCCCACACCGTTTGTGCCGACTCGTTTCCTTTTACTAAACTAAACAAATCAATTTTTCGATTTAAAGCTTTCGTGACTGCAGGGATTCATCTTCTTGGTTCTTTCGGTAAAGTCACGTAGAATGGAAATAATAAAATAATAAAAATAAAACATAATAAAATAGAATTCTCACGACGTTTCGGCCACAACGCAAGCAGCCGTCCTCAGGTGGGAGAGCAGGTCTGTCGAGGAGAATTATTTTATTATGTTTTATTTTTATTATTTTATTATTTCCATTCTACGTGACTTTACCGAAAGAACCAAGAGGATAAATAAATCAAGATTAAACTCAACAATTGTTTATTTTTTTACGTTACCAGGTAAGGTACCCACTGAGCTACGTAGCTTATGTTTCAGAAGCGACCTGGAAACAAATGATAGCTCGACGAAAGTGGCTTATCATCGCCGTGTGGAATGTATTGCTTCTAAATGTGGAGGAGAAAGTTGGAGGTCACGGGTAGAGAGAGAGAGAGACACGCAAACTCACACAGCTGGCGTCAGGGATGGGATCGAACCTACGACCTCCTGTATACCAGGCGAGGTAGTTAACATCTCACCACGTGGAGAGAGACACACGCAAACTCACACAGCTGGCGTCAGGGATGGGATCGAACCTACGACCTCCTGTATACCAGGCGAGGTAGTTAACATCTCACCACGTGGAGAGAGACACACGCAAACTCACACAGCTGGCGTCAGGGTTGGGTAGTTAACATCTCACCACGTGGAGAGAGACACACGCAAACTCACACGCAAACTCACACAGCTGGCGTCAGGGTTGGGATCGAACCTACGACCTCCTGTATACCAGGCGAGGTAGTTAACATCTCACCACGTGGAGAGAGACACACGCAAACTCACACAGCTGGCGTCAGGGATGGGATCGAACCTACGACCTCCTGTATACCAGGCGAGGTAGTTAACATCTCACCACGTGGAGAGAGACACACGCAAACTCACACAGCTGGCGTCAGGGATGGGATCGAACCTACGACCTCCTGTATACCAGGCGAGGTAGTTAACATCTCACCACGGGGAGAGAGACACACGCAAACTCACACAGCTGGCGTCAGGGATGGGATCGAACCTACGACCTCCTGTATACCAGGCGAGGTAGTTAACATCTCACCACGGGGAGAGAGACACACGCAAACTCACACAGCTGGCGTCAGGGATGGGATCGAACCTACGACCTCCTGTATACCAGGCGAGGTAGTTAACATCTCACCACGGGGAGAGAGGACGCACGCAAACTCACACGCAAACTCACACAGCTGGCGTCAGGGTTGGGATCGAACCTACGACCTCCTGTATACCAAGTGAGGTAGTTAAAATCTCACCACGGGGAGAGAGACACACGCAAACTCACACAGCTGGCGTCAGGGTTGGGATCGAACCTACGGCCTCCTGTACACCAGGCGAGGTAGTTAACATCTCACCACGGGGAGAGAGAGAGAGACTCGCAAACTCACACAGCTGGTGTCAGGGTTGGGATCGAACCTACGACCTCCTGTACACCAGGCGAGGTAGTTAACATCTCACCACGTGGAGAGAGACACACGCAAACTCACACAGCTGGCGTCAGGGATGGGATCGAACCTACGACCTCCTGTATACCAGGCGAGGTAGTTAACATCTCACCACGGAGAGAGAGCGAGACACGCAAACTCCAAATATACAACAGGCGTCGGGATCGAACCCACGCGCTCCTGCATACCAGGCGAGGCAGTTAACATCTCATAGCCACCGTGATGATGATGAGAGAGAGAGAGAGACACTGCAAACTTCATAATATACAGCAGCAGGCGTCGGGGTCGGGATCGAACCCACGACCTCCTGCACACCAGGCGAGGTAGTTAACATC
>NW_027621727.1:12500-25000 GCF_964198595.1 Lampetra fluviatilis | reverse complement strand
CGGGGAGACGCGGGGAGACGCGGGGAGACGCGGGGAGACACGGGGAGAGCGAGAGACACGGGAGACGCGGGGAGACACGGGGAGGCACGGGGAGACACGGGGAGAGAGAGAGACACGGGGAGACACGGGGAGACGCGCGGAGACGCGGGGAGACACGGGGAGACACGGGGAGACGCGGGGAGACGAGGGGAGAGAGAGAGACACGGGGAGACACGAGGAGACACGGGGAGACACGGGGAGACACGGGGAGACACGGGGAGAGAGAGAGACACGGGGAGACACGGGGAGATGCGGGGGAGACGCGGGGAGAGAGAGAGACACGGGGAGACACGGGAAGACACGGGGAGACACGGGGAGAGAGAGAGACACGGGTAGACACGGGGAGACACGGGGAGAGAGAGAGACACGGGGAGACACGGGGAGATGCGGGGAGACACGGGGAGAGAGAGAGACACGGGGAGACACGGGGAGACGCGGGGAGACACGGGGAGACACGGGGAGAGAGAGAGACACGGGAGACACGGGGAGACACGGGGAGAGAGAGAGACACGGGGAGACACGGGGAGATGCGGGGAGATGCGGGGAGATGCGGGGAGACGCGAGGAGACACGTGGAGACGCGGGGAGAGAGAGAGACGCGGGAGATACGGGGAGAGAGAGAGACACGAGGAGACGCGGGGAGACGCGGGAGACGCGGGAGACGCGGGGAGACACGGGGAGACGCGGGGAGACGCGGGGAGAGAGAGAGACGCGGGGAGACGCGGGGAGACACGGGGGAGACGCGGGGAGAGAGAGAGAGACACGGGGAGACACGGGGAGATGCGGGAAAGAGAGAGAGACACGGGAGACACGGGGAGATGCGGGGAGACACGGGGGAGACGCGGGGAGAGAGAGAGAGACACGGGGAGACACGGGGGAGATGCGGGAAGAGAGAGAGACACGGGGAGACACGGGGAGATGCGGGGAGACACGGGGAGACACGGGGAGACGCGGGGACGAGAGAGAGAGACACGGGGAGACACGGGGAGACGCGGGGAGACACGGGGAGACGCGGGGAGACGCGGAGAGAGAGAGAGATACGGGGAGACGCGGGAGAGAGGGAGAGACACGGGGAGACACGGGGAGACGCGGGGAGACGCGGGGAGAGAGAGAGACACGGGGAGACGCGGGGAGACACGGGGAGACACGGGGAGAGTGAGAGACGCGGGGAGACGCTGGGAGACACGGGGAGACACGGGGAGACGCGGGGAGACACGGGGAGACACGGGGAGAGAGAGAGAGACGCGGGGAGACGCGGGGAGACACGGGGGAGAGAGAGAGACACGGGGAGACACGGGGAGACACGGGGAGACGCGGAGGAGACACGGGGAGACACGGGAGAGAGAGAGACGCGGGGAGACGCGGGGAGACACGGGGAGACACGGGGAGACACGGGGAGACACGGGGAGAGAGAGAGACGCGGGAGACGCGGGGAGACACGGGGAGAGAGAGAGACACGGGGAGATGCGGGAGACACGGGGAGACGCGGGGAGACACGGGGAGACACGGGGAGACACGGGGAGAGAGAGAGAGAGACACGGGGAGACACGGGGAGACGCGGGGAGACGCGGGGAGACGCGGGGAGACACGGGGAGACACGGGGAGACACGGGGAGACACGGGGAGAGAGAGAGACATGGGGAGACACGGGGAGACACGGGGAGACACGGGGGTGGGGAGACACGGGGAGACACGGGGAGAGACACGGGGAGACACGGGGAGACACGGGGAGACACGGGGAGACACGGGGAGACACGGGGAGACACGGGGAGACACGGGGAGACACGGGGGTGGGGAGACGCGGGGGAGACGCGGAGAGACGCGGGGAGACGCGGGGAGACGCGGGGAGACGCGGGGGAGACGCGGGGAGACGCGGGAAGACGCGGGGAGACGCGGGGAGACACGGGGAGACACGGGGAGGACACGGGAGACACGGGAGACACGGGGAGACACGAGGAGACACGGGGGTGGGGAGACACGGGGAGACACGGGGAGAGACACGGGGAGACACGGGGAGACACGGGAGACACGGGGAGACACGGGGAGAAACGGGGGTGGGAAGACACGGGGAGACGCGGGGAGACACGGGGAGACACGGGGAGACACGGGAGACACGGGGAGACACGTGGAGACACGGGGAGACACGGGGAGACACGGGGGTGGGGAGACACGGGGAGACACGGTGAGACACGGTGAGACACGGGGAGACACGGGGAGACACGGGGAGACACGGGGAGACACGGGGAGACACGGGGAGACACGGGGAGACACGGGGGTGGGGAGACACGGGGAGACACGGGGGTGGGGAGACACGGGGAGACACGGGGAGACACGGGGAGACACGGGGAGACACGGGGAGACACGGGGAGACACGGGGAGACACGGGGAGACACGGGGGGTGGGGAGACACGGGGAGACACGGGGAGACACGGGGAGACACGGGGGTGGGGAGACACGGGGAGAGACACGGGGAGACATGGGGAGACACGGGGAGACACGGGGAGACACGGGGAGACACGGGGAGACACGGGGAGACACGGGGGTGGGGAGACATGGGGAGACACGGGGAGACACGGGGAGACACGGGGAGAGACGGGGAGACACGGGGAGACACGGGAGACACGGGGAGACACGGGGAGACACGGGGAGACACGGGGAGACACGGGAAAAGACACGGGGAAACACGGGGAGACACGGGGAGACACGGGGAGACACGGGGAGACACGGGGGTGGGGAGACACGGGGAGACACGGGAGACGCGGGGAGCGACACGGGGAGACACGGGGGTGGGGAGACACGGGGAGACACGGGGAGACACGGGGAGACACGGGGAGACACGGGGAGACACGGGGAGACACGGGGGAGAGCGAGAGACACGGGGAGACATGGGAGAGAGAGAGACACGGGGAGACACGGGGAGACACGGGGAGACACGGGGAGAGACACGGGGAGAGACACGGGGAGACACGGGGAGACACGGGGAGACACGGGGAGACACGGGGAGACACGGGGGTGGGAGACACGGGGAGACACGGGGAGACACGGGGAGACACGGGGTGGGTGAGACACGGGGAGACACGGGGGTGGGGAGACACGGGGAGACACGGGGAGACACGGGGAGACGCGGGGAGACGCGGGGAGACGCGGGGAGACGCGGGGAGACGCGGGGAGACGCGGGGAGACACGGGGAGACACGGGGGTGGGGAGACACGGGGAGACACGGGGAGACACGGGGAGACACGGGGAGACACGGGGAGACACGGGGAGACACGGGGAGAGAGAGAGACACGGGGAGACGCGGGAGACACGGGAGACACGGGGAGATACTGGGAGACACGGGGAGACGCGGGGAGATGCGGGGAGACAAGGGGGAGAGCGAGAGACACGGGGAGACACGGGGAGACACGGGGAGACGCGGGGAGACGCGGGGAGACGCGGGGAGACGCGGGGAGACGCGGGGAGACGCGGGGAGACGCGGGGAGACGCGGGGAGACGCGGGGAGACGCGGGGAGACGCGGGGAGACGCGGGGAGACGCGGGGAGACGCGGGGAGACGCGGGGAGACGCGGGGAGACGCGGGGAGACGCGGGGAGACGCGGGGAGACGCGGGGAGACGCGGGGAGACGCGGGGAGACACGGGGAGAGCGAGAGACACGGGGAGACGCGGGGAGACACGGGGAGGCACGGGGAGACACGGGGAGAGAGAGAGACACGGGGAGACACGGGGAGACACGGGGAGACACGGGGAGACGCGGGGAGACGAGGGGAGAGAGAGAGACACGGGGAGACACGAGGAGACACGGGGAGACACGGGGAGACACGGGGAGACACGGGGAGAGAGAGAGACACGGGGAGACACGGGGAGATGCGGGGAGACGCGGGGAGAGAGAGAGACACGGGGAGACACGGGAAGACACGGGGAGACACGGGGAGAGAGAGAGACACGGGTAGACACGGGGAGACACGGGGAGAGAGAGAGACACGGGGAGACACGGGGAGATGCGGGGAGACACGGGGAGAGAGAGAGACACGGGGAGACACGGGGAGACGCGGGGAGACACGGGGAGACACGGGGAGAGAGAGAGACACGGGGAGACACGGGGAGACACGGGGAGAGAGAGAGACACGGGGAGACACGGGGAGATGCGGGGAGATGCGGGGAGATGCGGGGAGATGCGGGGAGACGCGAGGAGACACGTGGAGACGCGGGGAGAGAGAGAGAGACGCGGGGAGATACGGGGAGAGAGAGAGACACGAGGAGACGCGGGGAGACGCGGGGAGACACGGGGAGACGCGGGGAGACGCGGGGAGACACGGGGAGACGCGGGGAGACGCGGGGAGAGAGAGAGACGCGGGGAGACGCGGGGAGACACGGGGGAGACGCGGGGAGAGAGAGAGAGACACGGGGAGACACGGGGAGATGCGGGAAGAGAGAGAGACACGGGGAGACACGGGGAGATGCGGGGAGACACGGGGGAGACGCGGGGAGAGAGAGAGAGACACGGGGAGACACGGGGAGATGCGGGAAGAGAGAGAGACACGGGGAGACACGGGGAGATGCGGGGAGACACGGGGAGACACGGGGAGACGCGGGGAGAGAGAGAGAGACACGGGGAGACACGGGGAGACGCGGGGAGACGCGGGGAGACGCGGAGAGAGAGAGAGATACGGGGAGACGCGGGGAGAGAGAGAGACACGGGGAGACACGGGGAGACGCGGGGAGACGCGGGGAGAGAGAGAGACACGGGGAGACGCGGGGAGACACGGGGAGACACGGGGAGAGTGAGAGACGCGGGGAGACGCTGGGAGACACGGGGAGACACGGGGAGACGCGGGGAGACACGGGGAGACACGGGGAGAGAGAGAGACGCGGGGAGACGCGGGGAGACACGGGGAGAGAGAGAGACACGGGGAGACACGTGGAGACACGGGGAGACGCGGGGAGACACGGGGAGACACGGGGAGAGAGAGAGAGACGCGGGGAGACACGGGGAGACACGGGGAGACACGGGGAGAGAGAGAGACGCGGGGAGACGCGGGGAGACACGGGGAGAGAGAGAGACACGGGGAGATGCGGGGAGACACGGGGAGACGCGGGGAGACACGGGGAGACACGGGGAGACACGGGGAGAGAGAGAGAGACACGGGGAGACACGGGGAGACGCGGGGAGACGCGGGGAGACGCGGGGAGACACGGGGAGACACGGGGAGACACGGGGAGACACGGGGAGAGAGAGAGACATGGGGAGACACGGGGAGACACGGGGAGACACGGGGAGAGAGAGAGACACGGGGAGACACGGGGAGAGAGAGAGACACGGGGAGAGAGAGAGACATGGGGAGACACGGGGAGACACGGGGAGACACGGGGAGACACGGGGAGACACGGGGAGACACGGGGAGAGAGAGAGACACGGGGAGACACGGGGAGACACGGGGAGACACGGGGAGAGAGAGAGACACGGGGAGACACGGGGAGACACGGGGAGACACGGGGAGAGAGAGAGACACGGGGAGACACGGGGAGACGCGGGGAGACGCGGGGAGAGAGAGAGATACGGGGAGACACGGGGAGACACGGGGAGACACGGGGAGACAAAGGCGGCCGGGCGTGGTGCTGGCCACCCACCCCCTCGTGTGCCGTCCCACCCTTAATAGGTGCTCGCGAACAGCACTTGCCCCTGCAGTCTGTCGAGGCTACACGGGGGACCTTTATCTTTGTTCTCGCACCGCAGGTGGTGGACACTTCTCTGCCCAACTGGGAGTTTGCGGAGATGATCTCCAACTTTCGCTCCAGTCTCGACTTCTCATCCCTCGTGAACGACACGGAGCCAGTGAGTTGACCACCTCACTCACCCACTCACTCACTCACCTACTCACTCACTCGCCCGCTCGCTCGCTCGCTCGCTCACTCACTCACTCGCCCGCTCGCTCACTCACTCATTCGCTCACTCACCCACTCACTCACCCACTCACTCACCCACTCACTCACTCACTCACCCACTCACTCACTCACTCACTCACCCGCCACTCACTCACTCACTCACTCACCCACTCACTCACCCACTCACTCACTCACTCACTCACCCACTCACTCACTCACTCACTCCACCACTCACTCACTCACTCACCCACTCACTCACTCACTCACTCACTCACTCACCCGCTCACTCACTCACTCACTCACCCACTCACTCACCCACTCACTCACTCACTCACCCACTCACTCACCCACTCACTCACTCACTCACCCACTCACTCACTCACTCACTCACTCACTCACCACTCACTCACCCACTCACTCACTCACTCCACCACTCACTCACTCTCTCACTCACTCACTCACTCACTCACTCACTCACTCACCCACTCACTCACCCACTCACTCACTCACTCACCCACTCACTCACTCACTCACCCACTCACTCACTCACTCACCCACTCACTCACCCACTCACTCACTCACTCACTCACCCACTCACTCACTCACTCACTCCACCACTCACTCACTCACTCACTCACTCACCCACTCACTCACTCACTCACCCACTCACTCACTCACTCACTCCACCACTCACTCACCCACTCACTCACTCACTCACTCACTCACTCACCCACTCACTCACTCACTCCACCACTCACCCACTCACTCACTCACTCACTCACTCACTCACCCACTCACTCACTCACTCACTCACTCCACCACTCACCCACTCACCCACTCACTCACCCACTCGCTCACCCACTCGCTCACCCACTCGCTCACGCACTCGCTCACTCACTCACCCACTCGCTCACCCACTCGCTCACCCACTCACCCACTCACTCACCCACTCGCTCACTCACTCACTCACTCACTCGCTCGCTCACTCACTCACTCACTCACTCACCCACTCACTCACCCACTCACTCACCCACTCACTCACTCACTCACTCACCCACTCACTCACCCACTCACTCACTCATTCCACCACTCACTCACTCACTCACTCACTCACTCACTCACCCACTCACTCACCCACTCGCTCACGCACTCGCTCGCTCGCTCGCTCACTCACTCACCCCCTCACTCACTCACTCACTCACTCACCCACTCACTCACTCACTCACTCACTCGCTCGCTCACTCACTCACTCGCTCGCTCACTCACTCACCCACTCACTCACTCACTCACTCACTCACCCACTCACTCACTCACTCACCCACTCACTCACTCACTCACCCACTCACTCACTCACTCACTCACTCACCCACTCACCCACCCACCCACTCACCCACTCACTCACTCACTACTCACTCACTCACTCACCCACTCACTCACCCACTCACTCACCCACTCACTCACCCACTCGCTCACTCACTCACTCACCCACTCACTCACCCACTCACTCACCCACTCACTCACCCACTCACTCACTCACTCACTCACCCACTCGCTCACCCACTCACTCACCCACTCACCCACTCGCTCACTCACTCACCCACTCACTCACCCACTCACCCACTCGCTCACGCACTCGCTCGCTCGCTCGCTCACTCACTCACCCACTCGCTCACTCACCCACTCACCCACTCACTCACTCACCCACTCACTCACTCACTCACCCACTCACCCACTCACTCACTCACTCACTCACTCACTCACTCACTCACCCACCCACTCACTCACCCACCCACTCACTCACTCACCCACTCACCCACTCACCACTCACTCACCCACTCACCCACCCACCCACTCACTCACCCACCCACTCACTCATTCACCCACTCGCTCGCTCGCTCACTCACCCACTCACTCATTCACCCACTCACTCATTCACCCACTCACTCATTCACCCACTCACTCATTCACCCACTCATTCACCCACTCATTCACCCACTCACTCACGCACTCACTCACTCACTCACCCACTCACTCGCTCGCTCGGTCACTCACCCACTCACTCACTCACTCACTCACCCACTCACTCACTCACTCACTCACCCACTCACTCACTCACCCACTCACTCACTCACTCACTCACTCACTCCACCACTCACTCACTCTCTCACTCACTCACTCACTCACTCACTCACTCACTCACTCACTCACTCACTCACTCACTCACTCACTCACCCACTCACTCACCCACCCACTCACTCACTCACCCACTCACTCACTCACTCACTCACTCACCCACTCACTCACCCACTCACTCACTCACTCACCCACTCACTCACTCACTCACTCACTCGCTCGCTCGGTCACTCACTCACTCGCTCGCTCGGTCACTCACTCACTCGCTCGCTCGGTCACTCACTCACTCGCTCGCTCGCTCACTCACTCACTCGCTCGCTCGCTCACTCACTCACCCACTCACTCACTCACTCACACACTCACTCACTCACTCACGCACCACTCACTCACTCACCCACTCACCCACTCACTCACTCACGCACCACTCACTCACTCACTCACCCACTCACCCACTCACTCACGCGCCACTCACTCACCCACTCACTCACCCACTCACACACTCACTCACTCACTCACTCACTCACCCACACACTCACTCACTCACTCACACACTCACTCACTCACCCACTCACTCACCCACTCATTCACCCACTCACTCACTCACCCACTCACTCACTCACTCACTCACCCACCCACTCACCCACTCACCCACTCACTCACCCACCCACCCACCCACTCACTCACCCACTCACTCACCCACTCACTCACCCACTCACTCACCCACTCACTCACCCACTCACTCACTCACTCACCCACTCACTCACCCACTCACTCACGCACTCACCCACTCACCCACTCACTCACCCACTCACTCACTCACTCACTCACCCACTCACTCACTCACCACTCACTCACTCACCACTCACTCACTCACCCACTCACTCAGCCACTCACTCACTCACCCACTCACCTACTCACTCACTCACTCACCCACTCACCCACTCACTCACACACTCACGCACTCACTCACTCGCTCACTCACCCACTCACTCACCACTCACTCACCTACTCACTCACCCACTCACTCACACACTCACTCACTCACCCACTCACTCACCCACCCACTCACTCACTCACTCACCCACTCACTCACACACTCACTCACTCACCCACTCACTCACTCACCCACCCACTCACTCACCCACCCACTCACTCACTCACCCACTCACCCACTCACCACTCACTCACCCACTCACCCACCCACCCACTCACTCACCCACCCACTCACTCACTCATTCACTCAGTCACTCACTCACACACTCACCCACTCACCCACTCACTCACGCACCACTCACTCACTCACCCACTCACCCACTCACTCACCCACTCACTCACTCACCCACTCACCCACTCACTCACTCACGCACCACTCACTCACCCACTCACTCACCCACTCACACACTCACTCACTCACTCACCCACTCACTCACCCACTCACTCACCCACTCACTCACTCACTCACTCACTCACCCACCCACTCACTCACCCACCCACTCACCCACTCACCCACTCACTCACCCACTCACTCACTCACTCACCCACTCACTCACTCACTCACCCACTCACTCACCCACCCACCCACCCACTCACTCACCCACTCACTCACTCACTCACCCACTCACTCACTCACCACTCACTCACTCACCACTCACTCACTCACCCACTCACTCAGCCACTCACTCACTCACCCACTCACCTACTCACTCACTCACTCACCCACTCACCCACTCACTCACTCACTCACTCACACACTCACGCACTCACTCACTCGCTCACTCACCCACTCACTCACCACTCACTCACCTACTCACTCACTCACTCATTCACCCACTCACTCACACACTCACTCACTCACCCACTCACTCACCCACCCACTCACTCACCCACCCACTCACCACTCACTCACCCACTCACCCACCCACCCACTCACCCACCCACTCACTCACTCACTCACTCACTCACTCAGTCACTCACTCACACACTCACCCACTCACCCACTCACTCACGCACCACTCACTCACTCACGCACCACTCACTCACTCACCCACTCACCCACTCACTCACTCACTCACCCACTCACCCACTCACTCACGCACCACTCACTCACCCACTCACCCACTCACTCACTCACTCACTCACTCACTCACCCACTCACACACTCACTCACTCACTCACTCACCCACTCACTCACCCACTCACTCACCCACTCACTCATTCACCCACTCACTCACCCACTCACTCACCCACCCACTCACCCACCCACTCACCCACTCACCCACTCACCCACCCACTCACTCACTCACTCACCTACTCACTCACCCACCCACCCACTCATTCACCCACTCACTCACCCACTCACTCACCCACTCACTCACCCACTCACTCACCCACTCACCCAGTCACTCACTCACCCACTCACTCACCCACTCACTCACCCACTCACTCACACACTCACTCACGCACTCACTCACGCACTCACTCACTCACTCACTCACCCACTCACTCACCACTCACTCACTCACTCACCACTCACTCACTCACCCACTCACTCAGCCAGTCACTCAGCCACTCACTCACCCACTCACCTACTCTATCAGACACTGACCCACTCACTCACTCACCCACTCACTCACCCACCCACTCACTCACCCACTCACTCACACACTCACTCACTCACTCACCCACTCACTCACTCACCCACCCAATCACTCACTCACCCACTCACTCACTCACCCACCATCTATAGGAGATGTTGACCACCTCGCCTGGTCTACAGGAGGTCGTGGTGGATGTTGACCACCTCGCCTGGTCTACAGGAGGTCGTGGTAGATGTTGACCACCTCGCCTGGTCAACAGGAGGTCGTGGTAGATGTTGACCACCTCGCCTGGTCTACAGGAGGTCGTGGTAGATGTTGACCACCTCGCCTGGTCTATAGGAGGTCGTGGTAGATGTTGACCACCTCGCCTGGTCTACAGGAGGTCATGGTAGATGTTGACCACCTCGCCTGGTCTATAGGAGGTCGTGGTAGATGTTGACCACCTCGCCTGGTCTATAGGAGGTCGTGGTAGATGTTGACCACCTCGCCTGGTCTATAGGAGGTCGTGGTAGATGTTGACCACCTCGCCTGGTCTATAGGAGGTCGTGGTAGATGTTGACCACCTCGCCTGGTCTATAGGAGGTCGTGGTAGATGTTGACCACCTCGCCCGGTCTACAGGAGGTCGTGGTAGATGTTGACCACCTCGCCTGGTCCACAGGAGGTCGTGGTAGATGTTGACCACCTCGCCCGGTCTACAGGAGGTCGTGGCAGATGATGACCACCTCGCCTGGTCTACAGGAGGTCGTGGTAGATGTTGACCTCCTCGCCTGGTCTACAGGATGTCGTGGTAGATGTTGACCGCCTCGCCTGGTCTACAGGAGGTCGTGGTAGATGTTGACCACCTCGCCTGGTCTACAGGAGGTCTTGGTAGATGTTGACCGCCTCGCCTGGTCTACAGGATGTCGTGGTAGATGTTGACCGCCTCGCCTGGTCTACAGGAGGTCTTGGTAGATGTTGACCGCCTCGCCTGGTCTACAGCAGGTCGTGGTAGATGTTGACCACCTCGCCTGGTCTACAGGAGGTCGTGGCAGATGTTGACCACGTCGCCTGGTCTACAGGAGGTCGTGGTAGATGTTGACCACCTCGCCTGGTCTACAGGAGGTCGTGGTAGATGTTGACCACCTCGCCTGGTCTACAGGAGGTCGTGGTAGATGTTGACCACCTCGCCTGGTCTACAGGAGATCGTGGGTAGAAGTTGACCACCTCGCCTGGTCTACAGGAGGTCGTGGCAGATGTTGACCACCTCGCCTGGTCTACAGGAGGTCGTGGTAGATGTTGACCACCTCGCCTGGTCTACAGGAGATCGTGGGTAGAAGTTGACCACCTCGCCTGGTCTACAGGAGGTCGTGGTGGATGTTGACCACCTCGCCTGGTCTACAGGAGATCGTGGGTAGATGTTGACCACCTCGCCTGGTCTACAGGAGGTCGTGGTGGATGTTGACCACCTCGCCTGGTCTACAGGAGGTCGTGGTAGATGTTGACCACCTCTCCTGGTCTACAGGAGATCGTGGGTAGATGTTGACCACCTCGCCTGGTCTACAGGAGATCGTGGGTAGATGTTGACCACCTCGCCTGGTCTACAGGAGGTCGTGGTGGATGTTGACCGCCTCGCCTGGTCTACAGGAGATTGACGATGTAGTGGTGAATGTTGTGTCTGTTTCAGGTGGAGGATCACAGAATATGTGTTTGTGTTCGCAAGAGGCCTCTAAACAAGAAGGGTGAGAGATGGTGGTGATGATGGTGGTGGTGGTGATGGTGGTGATGGTGGTGATGGTGGTGGTGGTGGTGATGGTGTTGATGGTGGTGATGGTGGTGGTGATGGTGGTGGTGATGGTGGTGGTGATGGTGG
>NW_027621727.1:0-5000 GCF_964198595.1 Lampetra fluviatilis | reverse complement strand
ACTCACTCAGCAAGATGCTGGAGAATCAGAGATTCAGATTCGATGTCGTGTTCAACGAGTACGCATCCAACCAGTCTGTGTATCGGTGAGACACTCACTCACTCAGACACTCACTCAGACACTCACTCACTCAGACACTCACTCAGAGAGACACTCACTCACTCAGTCACTCACTCACTCACTCAGTCACTCACTCACTCAGACACTCACTCACTCAGACTCACTCAGACACTCACTCACTCAGAGAGACACTCACTCAGACACTCACTCAGACACTCACTCAGACACTCACTCAGCAAGCTGCTGGAGAATCAGAGATTCAGATTCGATGTCGTGTTCAACGAGTACGCATCCAACCAGTCTGTGTATCGGTGAGACACTCACTCAGTCAGACACTCACTCAGACACTCACTCACTCACTCACTCACTCACTCAGACACTCACTCACTCACTCAGAGAGACACTCACTCACTCAGACACTCAGTCACTCACTCAGACACTCACTCAGACACTCACTCAGACACTCACTCACTCACTCAGACACTCACTCACTCAGACACTCACTCACTCACTCAGACACTCACTCAGACACTCACTCAGAGAGACACTCACTCAGACACTCACTCAGCAAGATGCTGGAGAATCAGAGATTCAGATTCGATGTCGTGTTCAACGAGTACGCATCCAACCAGTCTGTGTATCGGTGAGACACTCACTCACTCAGACACTCACTCAGACACTCACTCACTCAGACACTCACTCAGAGAGACACTCACTCACTCAGTCACTCACTCACTCACTCAGTCACTCACTCACTCAGACACTCACTCACTCAGACTCACTCAGACACTCACTCACTCAGAGAGACACTCACTCAGACACTCACTCAGACACTCACTCAGACACTCACTCAGCAAGCTGCTGGAGAATCAGAGATTCAGATTCGATGTCGTGTTCAACGAGTACGCATCCAACCAGTCTGTGTATCGGTGAGACACTCACTCACTCAGACACTCACTCAGACACTCACTCACTCACTCAGACACTCACTCACTCAGACACTCACTCAGACACTCACTCACTCAGACACTCACTCAGCAAGATGCTGGAGAATCAGAGATTCAGATTCGATGTCGTGTTCAACGAGTACGCATCCAACCAGTCTGTGTATCGGTGAGACACTCACTCACTCAGACACTCACTCAGACACTCACTCACTCAGACACTCACTCAGAGAGACACTCACTCACTCAGTCACTCACTCACTCACTCACTCAGTCACTCACTCACTCAGACACTCACTCACTCAGACTCACTCAGACACTCACTCACTCAGAGAGACACTCACTCAGACACTCACTCAGACACTCACTCAGCAAGCTGCTGGAGAATCAGAGATTCAGATTCGATGTCGTGTTCAACGAGTACGCATCCAACCAGTCTGTGTATCGGTGAGACACTCACTCACTCAGACACTCACTCAGACACTCACTCACTCACTCAGACACTCACTCACTCAGACACTCACTCAGACACTCACTCACTCAGACACTCACTCAGCAAGATGCTGGAGAATCAGAGATTCAGATTCGATGTCGTGTTCAACGAGTACGCATCCAACCAGTCTGTGTATCGGTGAGACACTCACTCACTCAGACACTCACTCAGACACTCACTCACTCAGACACTCACTCAGAGAGACACTCACTCACTCAGTCACTCACTCACTCACTCAGTCACTCACTCACTCAGACACTCACTCACTCAGACTCACTCAGACACTCACTCACTCAGAGAGACACTCACTCAGACACTCACTCAGACACTCACTCAGACACTCACTCAGCAAGCTGCTGGAGAATCAGAGATTCAGATTCGATGTCGTGTTCAACGAGTACGCATCCAACCAGTCTGTGTATCGGTGAGACACTCACTCACTCAGACACTCACTCAGACACTCACTCACTCACTCAGACACTCACTCACTCAGACACTCACTCAGACACTCACTCACTCAGACACTCACTCAGCAAGATGCTGGAGAATCAGAGATTCAGATTCGATGTCGTGTTCAACGAGTACGCATCCAACCAGTCTGTGTATCGGTGAGACACTCACTCACTCAGACACTCACTTAGACACTCACTCACTCAGACACTCACTCAGAGAGACACTCACTCACTCAGTCACTCACTCACTCACTCAGTCACTCACTCACTCAGACACTCACTCACTCAGACTCACTCAGACACTCACTCACTCAGAGAGACACTCACTCAGACACTCACTCAGACACTCACTCAGACACTCACTCAGCAAGCTGCTGGAGAATCAGAGATTCAGATTCGATGTCGTGTTCAACGAGTACGCATCCAACCAGTCTGTGTATCGGTGAGACACTCACTCACTCAGACACTCACTTAGACACTCACTCACTCAGACACTCACTCAGAGAGACACTCACTCACTCAGTCACTCACTCACTCACTCAGTCACTCACTCACTCAGACACTCACTCACTCAGACTCACTCAGACACTCACTCACTCAGAGAGACACTCACTCAGACACTCACTCAGACACTCACTCAGACACTCACTCAGCAAGCTGCTGGAGAATCAGAGATTCAGATTCGATGTCGTGTTCAACGAGTACGCATCCAACCAGTCTGTGTATCGGTGAGACACTCACTCACTCAGACACTTACTCAGACACTCACTCACTCACTCAGACACTCACTCACTCAGACACTCACTCAGACACTCACTCACTCAGACACTCACTCAGCAAGATGCTGGAGAATCAGAGATTCAGATTCGATGTCGTGTTCAACGAGTACGCATCCAACCAGTCTGTGTATCGGTGAGACACTCACTCACTCAGACACTCACTCAGACACTCACTCAGACACTCACTCACTCAGACACTCACTCAGCAAGCTGCTGGAGAATCAGAGATTCAGATTCGATGTCGTGTTCAACGAGTACGCATCCAACCAGTCTGTGTATCGGTGAGACACTCACTCACTCAGACACTCACTCAGACACTCACTCACTCACTCAGACACTCACTCACTCAGACACTCACTCAGACACTCACTCACTCAGACACTCACTCAGCAAGATGCTGGAGAATCAGAGATTCAGATTCGATGTCGTGTTCAACGAGTACGCATCCAACCAGTCTGTGTATCGGTGAGACACTCACTCACTCAGACACTCACTTAGACACTCACTCACTCAGACACTCACTCAGAGAGACACTCACTCACTCAGTCACTCACTCACTCACTCAGTCACTCACTCACTCAGACACTCACTCACTCAGACTCACTCAGACACTCACTCACTCAGAGAGACACTCACTCAGACACTCACTCAGACACTCACTCAGACACTCACTCAGCAAGCTGCTGGAGAATCAGAGATTCAGATTCGATGTCGTGTTCAACGAGTACGCATCCAACCAGTCTGTGTATCGGTGAGACACTCACTCAGTCACTCACTTAGACACTCACTCACTCAGACACTCACTCAGACACTCACTCAGACACTCACTCACTCAGACACTCACTCAGACACTCACTAAGACACTCACTCAGACACTCACTCAGCAAGCTGCTGGAGAATCAGAGATTCAGATTCGATGTCGTGTTCAACGAGTACGCATCCAACCAGTCTGTGTATAGGTGAGACACTCACTCACTCACTCAGACACTCACTCACTCACTCAGACACTCACTCACTCACTCAGACACTCACTCAGACACTCACTCAGACACTCACTCACTCAGTCACTCACTCAGAGAGACACTCACTCACTCAGTCACTCACTCAGAGAGACACTCACTCACTCAGTCACTCACTCACTCACTCAGACACTCACTCACTCACTCAGAGAGACACTCACTCACTCACTCACTCAGTCAGACACTCACTCACTCACTCAGACACTCACTTAGACACTCACTCAGACACTCACTCAGAGAGACACTCACTCAGACACTCACTCAGAGAGACACTCACTCAGACACTCACTCAGACACTCACTCAGAGAGACACTCACTCACTCACTCAGACACTCACTCACTCACTCAGTCAGAGAGACACTCACTCACTCAGAGAGACACTCACTCAGACACTCACTCACTCAGACACTCACTCACTCACTCACTCACTCAGACACTCACTCACTCACTCACTCACTCAGACACTCACTCACTCAGACACTCACTCAGAGAGACAGTCACTCACTCAGACACTCACTCACTCACTCACTCAGACACTCACTCACTCACTCAGACACTCACTCAGAGAGACACTCACTCACTCAGACACTCACTCAGACACTCACTCAGCAAGCTGCTGGAGAATCAGAGATTCAGATTCGATGTCGTGTTCAACGAGTACGCATCCAACCAGTCTGTGTATCGGTGAGACACTCACTCACTCAGACACTCACTCAGAGAGACACTCACTCAGACACTCACTCAGACACTCACTCAGAGAGACACTCACTCAGACACTCACTCAGAGAGACACTCACTCAGACACTCACTCAGACACTCACTCAGACACTCACTCAGACACTCACTCAGAGAGACTCACTCAGACACTCACTCAGACACTCACTCAGACACTCACTCAGCAAGCTGCTGGAGAATCAGAGATTCAGATTCGATGTCGTGTTCAACGAGTACGCATCCAACCAGTCTGTGTATCGGTGAGACACTCACTCAGTCAGACACTCACTCAGACAGACACTCACTCAGACACTCACTCACTCAGACACTCACTCAGAGAGACACTCACTCACTCAGTCACTCACTCACTCACTCAGTCACTCACTCACTCAGACACTCACTCAGACACTCACTCACTCACTCAGTCACTCACTCAGACACTCACTCACTCACTCAGACACTCACTCAGACACTCACTCAGACACTCACTCAGACACTCATTCAGACACTCACTCAGAGAGACACTCACTCAGACACTC
>NW_027621726.1:35000-39449 GCF_964198595.1 Lampetra fluviatilis | reverse complement strand
GATCGAACCCACGACCTCCTGTAGACCAGGCGAGGTAGTCAACATCTCTTGGTGCCAAATATACAGCAGCAGACGTCGTCAGGGTCGGGATCGAACCCACGACCTCCTGCAGACCAGGCGAGGTAGTCAACATCTCTCGGTGCCAAATATACAGCAGCAGACGTCGTCAGGGTCGGGATCGAACCCACGACCTCCTGTAGACCAGGCGAGGTAGTCAACATCTCTCGGTAGCAAATATACAGCAGCAGGCATCGTCAGGGTCGGGATCGAACCCACGACCTCCTGTAGACCAGGCGAGGTAGTCAACATCTCTTGGTGCCAAATATACAGCAGACAGGCATCGTCAGGGTCTGGGATCGAACCCACGACCTCCTGTATACCAGGCGAGGTGGTCAACATCTCTTGGTGCCAAATATACAGCAGCAGGCATCGTCAGGGTTGGGATCGAACCCACGACCTCCTGTAGACCAGGCGAGGTAGTCAACATCTCTTGGTGCCAAATATACAGCAGCAGGCATCGTCAGGGTCGGGATCGAACCCACGACCTCCTGTATACCAGGCGAGGTAGTCAACATCTCTTGGTGCCAAATATACAGCAGCAGGCATCGTCAGGGTCTGGGATCGAACCCACGACCTCCTGTAGACCAGGCGAGGTGGTCAACATCTCTTGGTGCCAAATATACAGCAGCAGACATCGTCAGGGTCTGAGATCGAACCCACGACCTCCTGTAGACCAGGCGAGGTAGTCAACATCTCTTGGGACCAAATATACAGCAGCAGGCGTCGTCAGGGTCGGGATCGAACCCACGACCTCCTGTAGACCAGGCGAGGTGGTCAACATCTCTTGGGATCAAATATACAGCAGCAGGCGTCGTCAGGGTCGGGATCGAACCCACGACCTCCTGTGTACCAAGGCGAGGTAGTCAACATCTCTTGGTGCCAAATATACAGCAGCAGCAGGCATCGTCAGGGTCGGGATCGAACCCACGACCTCCTGTAGACCAGGCGAGGTAGTCAACATCTCTCGGTGCCAAATATACAGCAGCAGCATCGTCAGGTCGGGATCGAACCCACGACCCCTGTAGACCAGGCGAGGTAGTCAACATCTCTTGGTGCCAAATATACAGGCAGCAGGCATCGTCAGGGTCTGAGATCGAACCCACGACCTCCTGTAGACCAGGCGAGGTAGTCAACATCTCTTGGTGCCAAATATACAGCAGCAGGCATCGTCAGGGTCGGGATCGAACCCACGACCTCCTGTAGACCAGGCGAGTAGTCAACATCTCTCGGTGCCAAATATACAGCAGCAGGCATCGTCAGGGTCGGATCGAACCCACGACCTCCTGTAGACCAGGCGAGGTAGTCAACATCTCTTAGGATCAAATATACAGCAGCAGGCGTCGTCAGGGTTGGGATCGAACCCACGACCTCCTGTAGACCAGGCGAGGTGGTCAACATCTCTTGGTGCCAAATATACAGCAGCAGACATCGTCAGGGTCGGGATCGAACCCACGACCTCCTGTAGACCAGGCGAGGTAGTCAACATCTCTCGGTGCCAAATATACAGCAGCAGACATCGTCAGGGTCGGGATCGAACCCACGACCTCCTGTAGACCAGGCGAGGTAGTCAACATCTCTTAGAGCCAAATATACAGCAGCAGGCGTCGTCAGGGTCGGGATCGAACCCACGACCTCCTGTAGACCAGGCGAGGTAGTCAACATTTCTTAGAGCCAAATATACAGCAGCAGGCATCGTCAGGGTTGGGATCGAACCCACGACCTCCTGTAGACCAGGCGAGGTAGTCAACATCTCTTGGTGCCAAATATACAGCAGACAGGCATCGTCAGGGTCGGGATCGAACCCACGACCTCCTGTAGACCAGGCGAGGTAGTCAACATCTCTTGGTGCCAAACATACAGCAGCAGGCATCGTCAGGGTCGGGATCGAACCCACGACCTCCTGTAGACCAGGCGAGGTAGTCAACATCTCTTGGTGCCAAATATACAGCAGCAGGCATTGTTAGGGTCGGGATCGAACCCACGACCTCCTGTAGACCAAGCGAGGTAGTCAACATCTCTTGGTGCCAAATATACAGCAGCAGGCATTGTTAGGGTCGGGATCGAACCCACGACCTCCTGTAGACCAGGCGAGGTAGTCAACATCTCTTGGTAGCAAATATACAGCAGCAGGCATCGTCAGGGTCGGGATCGAACCCACGACCTCCTGTAGACCAGGCGAGGTAGTCAACATCTCTTGGTAGCAAATATACAGCAGCAGGCATCGTCAGGGTCTGAGATCGAACCCACGACCTCCTGTAGACCAGGCGAGGTAGTCAACATCTCTTGGTGCCAAATATACAGCAGCAGGCATCGTCAGGGTCGGGATCGAACCCACGACCTCCTGTAGACCAGGCGAGGTAGTCAACATCTCTTGGTGCCAAATATATAGCAGCAGGCATCGTCAGGGTCGGGATCGAACCCACGACCTCCTGTAGACCAGGCGAGGTAGTCAACATCTCTTGGTGCCAAATATACAGCAGCAGGCATCGTCAGGGTCGGGATCGAACCCACGACCTCCTGTAGACCAGGCGAGGTAGTCAACATCTCTTGGTGCCAAATATACAGCAGCAGGCATCGTCAGGGTCGGGATCGAACCCACGACCTCCTGTAGACCAGGCGAGGTAGTCAACATCTCTTGGTGCCAAATATACAGCAGCAGGCATCGTCAGGGTCGGGATCGAACCCACGACCTCCTGCAGACCAGGCGAGGTAGTCAACATCTCTTGGTGCCAAATATACAGCAGCAGGCATCGTCAGGGTCGGGATCGAACCCACGACCTCCTGTAGACCAGGCGAGGTAGTCAACATCTCTTGGTGCCAAATATACAGCAGCAGGCATCGTCAGGGTCGGGATCGAACCCACGACCTCCTGTAGACCAGGCGAGGTAGTCAACATCTCTTGGTGCCAAATATACAGCAGCAGGCATCGTCAGGGTCGGGATCGAACCCACGACCTCCTGTAGACCAGGCGAGGTGGTCAACATCTCTTGGTGCCAAATATACAGCAGCAGACATCGTCAGGGTCGGGATCAAACCCACGACCTCCTGTAGACCAGGCGAGGTAGTCAACATCTCTTGGTGCCAAATATACAGCAGCAGACATCGTCAGGGTCGGGATCGAACCCAAGACCTCCTGTAGACCAGGCGAGGTAGTCAACATCTCTTGGTGCCAAATATACAGCAGCAGACATCGTCAGGGTCGGGATCGAACCCACGACCTCCTGTAGACCAGGCGAGGTGGTCAACATCTCTTGGTGCCAAATATACAGCAGCAGGCATCGTCAGGGTCGGGATCGAACCCACGACCTCCTGTAGACCAGGCGAGGTAGTCAACATCTCTTGGTGCCAAACATACAGCAGCAGCAGGCATCGTCAGGGTCTGAGATCGAACCCACGACCTCCTGTAGACCAGGCGAGGTAGTCAACATCTCTCGATGCCAAATATACAGCAGTAGGCATCGTCAGGGTCGGGATCGAACCCACGACCTCCTGTAGACCAGGCGAGGTGGTCAACATCTCTCGGTGCCAAATATACAGCAGCAGGCATCGTCAGGGTCGGGATCGAACCCACGACCTCCTGCAGACCAGGCGAGGTAGTCAACATCTCTTGGTGCCAAATATACAGCAGACAGGCGTCGTCAGGGTCGGGATCGAACCCATGACCTCCTGTAGACCAGGCGAGGTAGTCAACATCTATTGGTGCCAAATATACAGCAGCAGGCATCGTCAGAGTCAGGATCGAACCCACGACCTCCTGTAGACCAGGCGAGGTAGTCAACATCTATTGGTGCCAAATATACAGCAGCAGGCATCGTCAGAGTCAGGATCGAACCCACGACCTCCTGTAGACCAGGCGAGGTAGTCAACATCTCTTGGTAGCAAATATACAGCAGCAGGCATCGTCAGAGTCAGGATCGAACCCACGACCTCCTGTAACATCAAAGTTTAACAGAATGGTCCATGATTCTCCTCGGCTGCCCGTCACATGGATTTGTCTAACATTGTGTGTCTGTGTGTGTGTGTCTGTGTGTGTGTGTCTGTGTGTGTGTGTGTCTGTGTGTGTGTCTGTGTGTGTGTGTGTGTGTCTGTGTGTGTGTGTGTCTGTGTGTGTGTGTGTCTGTGTGTGTGTGTCTGTGTGTGTGTGTGTCTGTGTGTGTGTGTCTGTGTGTGTGTCTGTGTGTGTGTGTGTGTCTGTGTGTGTGTGTGTGTCTGTGTGTGTGTGTGTCTGTGTGTGTGTGTGTGTCTGTGTGTGTGTGTCTGTGTGTGTCTGTGTGTGTGTGTGTGTGTCTGTGTGTGTGTGTCTGTGTGTGTGTGTCTGTGTGTGTGTGTGTCTGTCTGTGTGTGTGTGTGTGTCTGTGTGTGTGTGTCTGTGTGTGTGTGTGTCTGTGT
>NW_027621726.1:30000-32500 GCF_964198595.1 Lampetra fluviatilis | reverse complement strand
CAGTAGCGTCTGAGTGCACCTAGCCTGGCACCAGTAGCGTCCTTCACGAGCCTCCTCCACAGAGGCCGATCTTGACACCGCTGGTACCAGTCATCGGCAAGTCCACTCAGCTCCACGTCCTCCTGTACCACATCACTCCATCTCTTCTCTAGCCCGTGCCGCGCCCGTTTAGCCCCCTCGATCCGGCCGAACAAAAGCTGTTTAGGCATGCGGTGGCTGGGCATGCGGGCTACATGACCCAGCCAACGCAGCCTCGCCTGCCGGAGGAGCTCACCGATGGGACTTTGCCCAGATCTTTCAAGGATTTGTGAGCTCCTCACACAATCCAGCCTGCAGGTTAAACCCAGGATGGATCGTAGGCAGGCCAGCCTAAATGTTTCTAACCGGTGAAGATGCTCCATTTGGGGGGGGGGGGGGGTCCACGTTTCGCAAGCGTAGAGAAGGGAGGGAATGACCGTGGCCGAGAAGACCTGAAGCTTCGTGCGGAGCGACAGACCAGGTAGCTTCCACACAGCAGCGTTACGCAACCGATGAAAAGATATTGCCGCTAGACTGATTCGGAGTGAGACCTCTGCTGTCAAACCGGTGCCGGTCATGAGCACACTGCCCAGGTATTGGAAACTCTCCACTCTCTCCACAACTGCCCCATCACCGATTGGAAGCTGAACCACAGACTCACCACACAGAGACCCGTAGACTCACCACACAGAGACCCATAGACTCACTACACAGAGACCCACAGACTCACCAGACAGAGACCCACAGACTCACCACACAGAGACCCACAGACTCACCACACAGAGACCCACAGACTCACCACACAGAGACCCGTAGACTCACCACACAGAGACCCACAGACTCACCACACAGAGACCCATAGATTCACCACACAGAGACCCACAGACTCACCACACAGAGTCACACACTCAGTCACACACTCACTCAGTCACTCACTCACACACTCACTCACTCACACACTCACACACACACTCACTCACACACTCACTCAGTCACTCAGTCACTCACTCAGTCACTCACTCACTGACACAGTCACTCACTCACTCACACACTCACTCAGTCACTCAGTCACTCACTCAGTCACTCACTCACTGACACAGTCACTCACTCACTCACACACTCACTCAGTCACTCAGTCACTCACTCAGTCACTCACTCACTGACACAGTCACTCACTCACTCACACACTCACACACACACTCACCACTCACACACTCACTCACTCAGCCACTCACTCACTGACACAGTCACTCACTCACTCACACACTCACACACACACTCACACACACTCTTTTAAGGATTTGTGTCATGAGCACACTGCCCAGGTTTGGGAAACTCTCCACTCTCTCCACAACTGCCCCATCACCGATTGGGAGTTGTGGTGGTGGAGTGTCCGATGGTACATAATACCCAGGCAGGTGCTTCGTTTTGGTGGGGCTGATGGTAAGGCCCCACCTCTTAGTGGCACGCTCCAGTCTCAGCAGCAGCGTCTCCAACTCCTCCTCTGAGTGAGCAGCTATTACCAAATCATCGGCATACATAACGTGGTTGACCAATAGGGAGCCATCCCTTGATCGCACACACTCACACACACACACTCTTTTAAGGATTTGTGTCATGAGCACACTGCCCAGGTTTGGGAAACTCTCCACTCTCTCCACAACTGCCCCATCACCGATTGGGAGTTGTGGTGGTGGAGTGTCCGATGGTACAAAATACCCAGGCAGGTGCTTCGTTTTGGTGGGGCTGATGGTAAGGCCCCATCTCTTAGTGGCACGCACTCACGTACACACGCACTCACAAAGACAAAGATCCCCCGTGTAGCCTCATCAGAATGTAGGGGCAAGTGCTGTTAGCGGGTAGCAAGCACAGCCTATGAAGGCTACCGGCACTGTGGCTACACACACAGAGGGGGTGATGTGGCCACCACCACCACCACCACAACCACAACCACCACAACCACCACCACAACCACCACCACAACCACCACCACAACCACAACCAACACCACCACAACCACCACCACAACCACCACCACCACAACCACTACCACCACAACCACCACCACAACCACCACCACCACAACCACCACCACAACCACAACCACCACCACAACCACCACCACAACCACCACCACAACCACCACCACCTCAACCACCACCACAACCACAACCACAACCACCACCACAACCACCACCACAACCACCACCACCACAACCACAACCACCACCACAACCACCACCACAACCACCACCACAACCACCACCACAACCACCACCACCACAACCACCACCACAACCACCACCACCACAACCACCACCACCACAACCACCACCACAACCACCACCACCACCACCACCACAACCACCACCACAACCACCACAACCACCACCACCACAACCACCACCACCACCACAACCACCACCACAACCACCACCACAACCACCACAACCACCACCACCACCACCACAACCACCACCAC
>NW_027621726.1:5000-22500 GCF_964198595.1 Lampetra fluviatilis | reverse complement strand
CGTTCCTGGTCACCAACTCGCTCCTTGTGCTGTTCGGGGTGCTGTGTCTGGTGCCTAACCTGCAGCTACAGGTTAATATCATCATCATCAACATCATCATCATCATCATCAACATCATCAACATCATCAACATCATCACCATCATCACCGCGTTCCTCGTCACCAACTCGCTCCTTGTGCTGTTCGGGGTGCTGTGTCTGGTGCCTAACCTGCAGCTACAGGTTAATATCATCATCATCAACATCATCATCATCATCAACATCATCAACATCATCAACATCATCACCATCATCACCGCGTTCCTCGTCACCAACTCGCTGCTTGTGCTGTTCGGGGTGCTGTGTCTGGTGCCAAACCTGCAGCTACAGGTTAATATCATCATCATCAACATCATCAACATCATCAACATCATCAGCAGCATCACCATCATCACTAACATCACCACCATCACCGCGTTCCTGGTCACCAACTCGCTCCTTGTGGTGTTCGGGGTTCTGTGTCTGGTGCCTAATCTGCAGCTACAGGTTAATATCATCATCATCAACATCATCATCAACATCATCATCATCAACATCATCATCATCATCACCATCATCACCCGCGTTCCTCGTCACCAACTCGCTCCTTGTGGTGTTCGGGGTGCTGTGTCTGGTGCCAAACCTGCAGCTACAGGTTAATATCATCATCATCAACATCATCATCAACATCATCAACATCAACATCAACATCATCACCATCACCGCGTTCCTGGTCACCAACTCGCTCCTTGTGGTGTTCGGGGTTCTGTGTCTGGTGCCTAATCTGCAGCTACAGGTACACAGCCACTAACATCATCATCAGCAGCAGCAGCAGCATCATCATCATCACCATCATCATCATCACCACCATCACCACCACCATCACCACCACCACCATCAATACCATCACCACCATCACCACCACCATCACCACCACCACCATCAATACCATCACCACCATCACCACCACCATCACCACCACCACCATCAATACCATCACCACCATCACCACCACCATCACCACCACCACCATCAATACCATCACCCACCATCACCACCACCATCACCACCCACCACCATCAATACCATCACCACCATCACCATCAATACCATCACCACCACCACCATCAATACCATCACCACCATCACCATCAATACCATCACCACCACCACCATCAATACCATCACCACCATCACCATCAATACCATCACCACCACCACCATCAATACCATCACCACCATCACCATCAATACCATCACCACCATCACCATCAATACCATCACCACCACCACCACCATCAATACCATCACCACCATCACCATCAATACCATCACCATCACCACCATCACCACCACCATCACCACCACCACCATCAATACCATCACCACCACCACCATCAATACCATCACCACCACCACCATCAATACCATCACCATCACCACCATCACCACCACCATCACCACCACCACCATCAATACCATCACCACCACCACCATCAATACCATCACCACCATCACCATCAATACCATCACCACCATCACCACCACCACCATCAATACCATCACCACCACCATCACCACCACCATCAATACCATCACCACCATCACCACCACCACCATCAATACCATCACCACCATCACCACCACCATCACCACCACCACCATCAATACCATCACCACCATCACCACCACCACCATCAATACCATCACCACCACCATCACCACCACCATCAATACCATCACCACCATCACCACCACCACCATCAATACCATCACCACCATCACCACCACCATCACCACCACCACCATCAATACCATCACCACCATCACCATGGGTTCTTTCAGATGCCTCACAGTGACCCCCCAAATCGCCCCTCCCCTCCCCCCTCTCCCCCCCTGGCCCCTCCCCCTCTGGCCCCTCCCCCTCTGGCCCCTCCCCCTCTGGCCCCCCTCCCCCTCTGGCCCCTCCCCTCGCCCCCTCCCCTCCCCCCCTCTCCCCCCCTGGCCCCTCCCCCTCTGGCCCCCTCCCCCCTCTGGCCCCTCCCCTCGTCCCTCCCCTCCCCCTCTCCCCCCTGTCCCCCCTCGACCCCCCGGCCCCTCCCCCCTCTCCCCCCCCCTTCTTCCCCCTCCCCCCCTCTCGCCCCTCCCCTCGCCCCTCCCCCCCCTCGCCCCCTCCCCCCTCTGGCCCCTCTCCCCCCCCTGGCCCCTCCCCTCGCCCCTCCCCCCCTCGCCCCCCTCCCCCCCCTCCCCCCCTGGCCCCGCCCCCCCCCTCCCCCCCTGGCCCCGCCCCCCTCCTCGCCCCTCCCCCTCTCGCCCCTCCCTCTCCCCCCTCCCCCCTCTGGTCCCTCCCCCCTGGCCCCTCTCCCCCCCTGGCCCCTCTCCCCCCTGGCCCCTCCCCCCTCTCGCCCCTCCCCCTCCCCCCTCCCCCCCTCTGGTCCCTCCCCCCTGGCCCCTCCCCCCTCTCCCCCCTGGCCCCTCCCCCCTCTCGCCCCTCCCCCTCTCGCCCCTCCCCTCCCCTTCGCCCCCTCCCCCCTCTGGCCCCTCCCCCCCCTGGCCCCTCCCCTGGCCCCTCCCCCCTCGCCCCTCCCCCCCTCGCCCCTCCCCCCCTGGCCCCGCCCCCCCTGGCCCGCCCCCCTCCCCCCCTGGCCCCGCCCCCCCCGCCCCCCCTGGCCCCGCCCCCCTCCCCCCCTGGCCCCGCCCCCCAGATCGTGTCGTTCGTGGTCCACACGGTGGTTCGAGGCTTCATCCACTCGGCCGTGGGAGGCCTCTACGCGGCCGTGTGAGTACAGGCAAAGCTCCCCCAGGTAGCCTCCTGCTGGGCAGCAGGGGCAAGTGCTGTTAGACAGCTACAGGCAAAGCTCCCCCCAGGTAGCCTCCTGCAGGGCTACAGGGGCAAGTGCTGTTACACAGCTACAGACAAAGCTCCCCCAGGTAGCCTCCTGCAGGGCTGCAGGGGCAAATGCAGCCGTGTAAGTACAGACAAAGCTCCCCCAGGTAGCCTCCAGCAGGGCTGTAGGGGCAAGTGCTGTTAGTAGCAGCATCAGCACCACCACTCTCTCCAGGGGCGTGCTGAGGATGATGTTGATGATGTTGATGATGATGATGTTGATGATCTTGTTGATGTTGTTGATGATGTTGATGATGTTGATGATGTTGATGATGATGATGATGTTGTTGTTGATGTTGATGTTGTTGATGTTGTTGATGATATTGTTGATGATGAAGTTGTTGATGTTGTTGATGTTGTTGATGATGATGTTGTTGATGTTGATGTTGTTGATGATGATGATGTTGTTGATGATGTTGATGATGATGTTGTTGATGTTGTGGATGTTGTTGTTGATGTTGTTGTTGATGTTGATAATGTAGATGATGTTGTTGTTGATGATCATGGTAATGATGTTGTTGATGTTGTTGATGATGATGTTGTTGATGTTGTTAATGTTGTTGATGTTGTTGATGTTGTTGATGTTGATGTTGTTGATGTTGTGGATGTTGATGTAGGTACCCATCGTCCCACTTTGGCTCCCTGACCGGGATGCAGTCTCTTGTGAGCGCCGTGTTCGCTTTGCTGCAGCAGCCGCTCTACATCGCCATGATGGGTCCCCTCAACGGAGATCCTCTCTGGGTGAGTCACTCAGTCACTCACTCACTCACTCAGTCACTCAGCCACTCGCTCACTCAGCCACTCAGTCACTCACCCACTCACTCAGCCACTCGCTCACTCACTCACTCAGCCACTCAGCCACTCACTCAGTCACTCAGCCACTCACTCACTCAGCCGCTCTACATCGCCATGATGGGTCCTCTCAACGGAGATCCCCTCTGGGTGAGTCACTCACTCAGTCACTCACTCACTCACTCAGCCACTCAGCCACTCACTCAGTCACTCACTCACTCAGTCACTCACTCACTCAGCCACTCACTCACTCACTCAGCCACTCACTCACTCAGCCGCTCTACATCGCCATGATGGGTCCCCTCAACGGAGATCCCCTCTGGGTGAGTCACTCACTTAGTCACTCACTCACTCAGCCACTCAGTCACTCGCTCACTCAGTCACTCAGCCACTCGCTCACTCAGTCACTCAGCCACTCAGCCACTCACTCAGTCACTCAGCCACTCACTCACTCACTCACTCAGTCACTCACTCACTCAGCCACTCGCTCACTCAGTCACTCAGCCACTCAGCCACTCACTCAGTCACTCAGCCACTCACTCACTCAGCCGCTCTACATCGCCATGATGGGTCCTCTCAACGGAGATCCTCTCTGGGTGAGTCACTCACTCAGTCACTCACTCACTCAGCCACTCACTCACTCACTCACTCACTCAGCCACTCGCTCACTCAGTCACTCAGCCACTCAGCCACTCACTCAGCCACTCACTCACTCAGCCGCTCTACATCGCCATGATGGGTCCCCTCAACGGAGATCCTCTCTGGGTGAGTCACTCACTCACTCACTCAGTCACTCAGCCACTCACTCACTCAGTCACTCACTCACTCAGCCACTCACTCACTCAGCCACTCACTCACTCAGCCACTCACTCACTCACTCAGCCACTCAGTCACTCACTCACTCACTCAGCCACTCGCTCACTCAGTCACTCAGCCACTCAGCCACTCACTCAGTCACTCAGCCACTCACTCACTCAGCCGCTCTACATCGCCATGATGGGTCCTCTCAACGGAGATCCCCTCTGGGTGAGTCACTCACTCAGTCACTCACTCACTCAGCCACTCAGTCACTCACCCACTCACTCACCCACACACTCACTCAGTCACTCAGTCACTCGCTCACTCACTCAGTCACTCAGTCACTCACTCAGCCACTCACTCACTCACTCAGCCACTCGCTCAATCACTCAGCCACTCACTCACTCAGTCACTCACTCACTCAGCCACTCACTCACTCACTCAGCCACTCACTCACTCACTCAGCCACTCACTCACTCAGTCACTCACTCACTCAGCCACTCACTCACTCACTCAGCCACTCACTCACTCACTCAGCCACTCGCTCACTCACTCAGCCACTCACTCACTCAGCCGCTCTACATCGCCATGATGGGTCCCCTCGACGGAGATCCTCTCTGGGTGAGTCACTCACTCAGTCACTCACTCACTCAGTCACTCAGTCACTCACTCACTCACTCAGCCACTCGCTCACTCAGTCACTCAGCCACTCAGCCACTCACTCAGTCACTCAGCCACTCACTCACTCAGCCGCTCTACATCGCCATGATGGGTCCTCTCAACGGAGATCCCCTCTGGGTGAGTCACTCACTCAGTCACTCACTCACTCAGCCACTCAGTCACTCACCCACTCACTCACCCACACACTCACTCAGTCACTCAGTCACTCGCTCACTCACTCAGTCACTCAGTCACTCACTCAGCCACTCACTCACTCACTCAGCCACTCGCTCAATCACTCAGCCACTCACTCACTCAGTCACTCACTCACTCAGCCACTCACTCACTCACTCAGCCACTCACTCACTCACTCAGCCACTCACTCACTCAGTCACTCACTCACTCAGCCACTCACTCACTCACTCAGCCACTCACTCACTCACTCAGCCACTCGCTCACTCACTCAGCCACTCACTCACTCAGCCGCTCTACATCGCCATGATGGGTCCCCTCGACGGAGATCCTCTCTGGGTGAGTCACTCACTCAGCCACTCACTCAGCCACTCACTCAGCCACTCGCTCAGCCACTCACTCACTCACTCACTCAGTCACTCACTCAGCCACTCACTCAGCCACTTAGTCACTCAGTCACTCAGTCACTCAGTCACTCACTCACTCACTCAGTCACTCACTCACTCACTCAGTCACTCACTCAGCCACTCACTCAGTCACTCAGTCACTCGCTCACTCACTCAGTCACTCAGTCACTCACTCACTCACTCAGTCACTCACTCAGTCACTCACTCAGTCACTCAGTCAGTCACTCAGTCAGCCACTCGCTCAGCCACTCACTCACTCACTCAGCCAGTCACTCACTCAGCCACTCAGTCACTCACTCAGCCACTCACTCACTCACTCAGTCACTCACTCAGCCACTCGCTCACTCACTCACTCAGCCGCTCTACGTTGCCATGATGGGTCCTCTCAACGGAGATCCTCTCTGGGTGAGTCACTCACTCAGCCACTCGCTCACTCAGCCACTCAGTCAGCCACTCAGTCACTCACTCACTCACTCAGTCACTCGCTCACTCACTCAGTCAGTCACTCACTCACTCAGTCACTCACTCACTCAGTCACACACTCACTCAGCCACTCTACATCGCCATGATGGGTCCCCTCAACGGAGATCCTCTTTGGGTGAGTCACTCACTCAGCCACTCACTCATCACTCAGTCACTCACTCACTCAGCCACTCACTCAGCCACTCACTCAGTCACTCACTCACTTACTCAGCCACTCGCTCAGCCACTCACTCAGTCACTCGGCCACTCAGCCACTCACTCACTCAGCCACTCACTCATCACTCAGTCACTCACTCACTCAGCCACTCACTCAGTCACTCAGCCACTCACTCAGCCACTCACTCGGTCACTCACTCACTCACTCAGCCACTCGCTCAGCCACTCACTCAGTCACTCGGCCACTCAGCCACTCACTCACTCAGCCACTCACTCAGTCACTCAGTCACTCACTCAGCCACTCGCTCACTCACTCACTCAGCCGCTCTACATCGCCATGATGGGTCCCCTCAACGGAGATCCTCTTTGGGTGAGTCACTCACTCAGTCACTTACTCAGTCAGTCACTCACTCACTCAGCCACTCACTCACTCAATCAGCCACTCACTCATTCAGTCACTCAGTCACTCACTCACTCAGCCACTCACTCAGCCACTCACTCAGTCACTCACTCACTCAGCCACTCACTCACTCAGTCACTCAGTCACTCAGTCACTCATTCACTCAGCCACTCACTCACTCAGCCACTCACTCACTCAGTCACTCACTCACTCAGTCAGTCACTCACTCACTCAGCCACTCACTCACTCAGTCACTCACTCACTCAGTCACTCACTCACTCAGCCACTCACTCACTCAGTCACTCACTCACTCAGCCACTCACTCACTCAGTCACTCACTCACTCAGTCACTCACTCACTCAGTCACTCACTCACTCAGCCACTCACTCACTCAGTCACTCACTCACTCAGTCACTCACTCACTCAGCCACTCACTCACTCAGCCGCTCTACATTGCCATGATGGGTCCCCTCAACGGAGATCCTCTCTGGGTGAGTCACTCAGTCACTCAGCCACTCACTCAGTCACTCCACGGCACCACAGCACTCAGTCACTCACTCACCCACGCACCCAACTATTGAGGCTGAGTCGACCTCGGAGAGGCCCAGCGCGTGTTCAAGCAATTAATCGACTCCTCTCCCACCCCCCCCCCCTCTCCCCCCTTTTTATCCCCCACCCCCTCCCCCCCCACCCCTCCCCTCCCCCTTCTCCCCTGTGCCCCCCCTCCACCTTCCCCCCCCCTCTCCCCCCCCCTCTCCCCCTCTCTCCTCCCCCCTCTTCCCCCCACCCCTCCCCCTTCTCCCCCCCCCTCCCCCCCCTCTCCCACCGTTTCCACCCCTCTCCCCCCCTCCCCCCTCTCTCCCCCTCCCTCCCCCCTCCCCCCCCTCTCCCCCCCCCTCTCCCCCCTCCCCCCCACCCCCTCCCACCTCCCCCCCCTCTCCCCTCCCCCCCCCTCTCCCCCCCCCCTCTCCCCCCTCTCCCCCCCCCCACCCCCCCTCTCCCCCTCCCCCACCGTTTCCACCCCTCTACCCCCCTCCCCCCCTCTCCCCCCCTCTCTCCCCCTCTCCCCCACCCTTCCTCCCCCCCTCCCTCCCCCCTCTCCCCCCCCATCCCCCCTCCCCCCCCCCTCCTCCCCCCCCTCTCCCCCCTCCCCCTCCCCCACCGTTTCCACCCCTCTCCCCCCCTCCCCCCCTTCCCCCCCCCTCCCCCCTCCCCCTCTCCCCACCCCTCTCCCCCCCTCCCTCCTTCCCTCCCTCCCCCTCCCCCTCCCCCCCCTCTCCCCCTCTCGCCCCTCCCCCTCTCCCCCCCCCCTCTCCCCCCCTCTCCCCCCTCTCCCCCCTCCCCCCCTCCCCCCCCACCCCCCCACCCCCTCCCCCCTCCCCCCTCCCCCCCCCCCCCTCCCCCCCCAGGTGAACGTCTCCCTATTGGCCCTCTCGCTGCTGGGCTACGGGCTGCCCCTCTACCTCCACCTCTACCGCCGCCGCCTCCTCGCCCACGCCTCCTCGCCCAGCGCCGGGGGGCCCCGCCCCTCGGCCCCCTCAAGCCCCTCCCCCTCCTCCGCAGCTCGAGCAGCAACGGACTCATCGTCATCACCCCCCCCGGCCCCCACCCCCCATCCCCCTCATCCCCATGACGACGACGACGACGACGATGACGACACCACAGCACACAGTCACGTCTAGAGGATGTTGACACCACCACCTCGACTCAAGCCCCGCCCACTAGGCTCGAGCCCCGCCCACTAGGCTCGAGCCCCGCCCACTAAGCTCAAGCCCCGCCCACTAAGCTCACTGCCTGAGTGAGTCCCAGACTGAGTGAGTCACAGACTGAGTGAGACCCAGACTGAGTGAGTCCCAGACTGAGTGAGTCACAGACTGAGTGAGACCCAGACTGAGTGAGTCACAGACTGAGTGAGTCCCAGACTGAGTGAGTCACAGACTGAGTGAGACCCAGACTGAGTGAGTCACAGACTGAGTGAGTCCCAGACTGAGTGAGTCCCAGACTGAGTGAGACCCAGACTGAGTGAGTCACAGACTGAGTGAGTCCCAGACTGAGTGAGACCCAGACTGAGTGAGTCCCAGACTGAGTGAGACCAGACTGAGTGAGTCACAGACTGAGTGAGTCACAGACTGAGTGAGTCCAGACTGAGTGAGTCACAGACTGAGTGAGACCCAGACTGAGTGAGTCACAGACTGAGTGAGTCCCAGACTGAGTGAGTCCCAGACTGAGTGAGACCCAGACTGAGTGAGTCACAGACTGAGTGAGTCCCAGACTGAGTGAGTCACAGACTGAGTGAGTCCCAGACTGAGTGAGTCCCAGACTGAGTGAGACCCAGACTGAGTGAGTCCCAGACTGAGTGAGTCACAGACTGAGTGAGTCCCAGACTGAGTGAGTCACAGACTGAGTGAGACCCAGACTGAGTGAGTCACAGACTGAGTGAGTCACAGACTGAGTGAGTCCCAGACTGAGTGAGACCCAGACTGAGTGAGTCACAGACTGAGTGAGACCCAGACTGAGTGAGTCACAGACTGAGTGAGTCCCAGACTGAGTGAGTCCCAGACTGAGTGAGACCCAGACTGAGTGAGTCACAGACTGAGTGAGTCCCAGACTGAGTGAGACCCAGACTGAGTGAGTCACAGACTGAGTGAGTCCCAGACTGAGTGAGTCCCAGACTGAGTGAGACCCAGACTGAGTGAGTCCCAGACTGAGTGAGTCACAGACTGAGTGAGTCCCAGACTGAGTGAGTCACAGACTGAGTGAGTCCCAGACTGAGTGAGTCCCAGACTGAGTGAGTCACAGACTGAGTGAGACCCAGACTGAGTGAGTCCCAGACTGAGTGAGACCCAGACTGAGTGAGTCACAGACTGAGTGAGTCCCAGACTGAGTGAGTCCCAGACTGAGTGAGACCCAAACTGCCTTGAGACCCAGACTGAGTGAGTCCCAAACTGACTGCCTGAGTGAGACCCAGACTGAGTGAGACCCAGACTGCCTTGAGTCCCAGACTAACTCCCTGAGTGAGTCCAAAACTGCCTTGAGACCCAGACTGACTGAGTCCCAGACTGCCTGAGTGAGTCCCAGACTGCCTTGAGCAAGCCCCCCCCCCCACCACCACCCCCCACCACAGACAGCCCTAGGCATTGACATTTCATTTCGGTGTTTTTTTTTCTGTTCTCATTTTTCAACAAAAAAAATTCACCAGCCCAGGGTTGAAGGGTCAGTCACTCACTCAGCCACTCACTCACTCAGCCACTCACTCACTTAGCCACTCACTCACTCAAGCCACTCACTCAGCCACTCACTCACTTAGCCACTCACTCACTCAGCCACTCACTCACTCAGCCACTCACTCACTCAGCCACTCACTCACTTAGCCACTCACTCACTTAGCCACTCACTCACTCAGCCACTCACTCACTCAGCCACTCACTCACTCAGCCACTCACTCACTCAGCCACTCACTCACTCAGCCACTCACTCACTCAGCCACTCACTCACTTAGCCACTCACTCACTTAGCCACTCACTCACTCAGCCACTCACTCACTCAGCCACTCACTCACTTAGCCACTCACTCACTCAGCCACTCACTCACTCAGCCACTCACTCACTCAGCCACTCACTCACTCAGCCACTCACTCACTTAGCCACTCACTCACTCACTCAGCCACTCACTCACTTAACCACTCACTCACTCACTCAGCCACTCAGACTGAGTGAGTCCCAAACTGACTGCCTGAGTGAGTCCCAGACTGAGTGAGACCCAAACTGACTGCCTGAGTGAGTCCCAGACTGAGTGAGACCCAAACTGACTGCCTGAGTGAGTCCCAGACTGAGTGAGACCCAGACAACTGCCTGAGTGAGTCCCAGACTGAGTGAGTCCCAGACTGACTGCCTGAGTGAGTCCCAAACTGACTGCCTGAGTGAGTCCCAGACTGAGTGAGTCCCAGACTGACTGCCTGAGTGAGTCCCAAACTGACTGCCTGAGTGAATCCCAGACTGAGTGAGTCCCAGACTGACTGCCTGAGTGAGTCCCAGACTGACCGCCTGAGTGAGTCCCAGACTGAGTGAGACCCAGACAACTGCCTGAGTGAGTCCCAGACTGAGTGAGTCCCAGACTGACTGCCTGAGTGAGTCCCAAACTGACTGCCTGAGTGAGTCCCAGACTGAGTCCCAGACTGAGTGAGTCCCAGACTGACTGCCTGAGTGAGTCCCAGACTGAGTCCCAGACTGAGTGAGTCCCAGACTGAGTCCCAGACTGAGTGAGTCCCAAACTGACTGCCTGAGTGAGACCCAGACTGAGTGAGACCCAGACTGCCTTGAGTCCCAGACGACTGCCTGAGTGAGTCCCAGACTGAGTCCCAGACTGAGTGAGTCCCAGACTGACTGCCTGAGTGAGTCCCAGACTGAGTCCCAGACTGAGTGAGTCCCAGACTGACTGCCTGAGTGAGTCCCAAACTGACTGCCTGAGTGAGTCCCAGACTGAGTCCCAGACTGAGTGAGTCCCAGACTGAGTCCCAGACTGAGTCCCAGACTGAGTGAGTCCCAAACTGACTGCCTGAGTGAGTCCCAGACTGAGTCCCAGACTGAGTGAGTCCCAAACTGACTGCCTGAGTGAGTCCCAGACTGAGTGAGACCCAAACTGACTGCCTGAGTGAGTCCCAGACTGAGTGAGACCCAAACTGACTGCCTGAGTGAGTCCCAGACTGAGTCCCAGACTGAGTGAGTCCCAGACTGAGTCCCAGACTGAGTGAGTCCCAAACTGACTGCTTGAGTGAGACCCAGACTGAGTGAGACCCAGACTGCCTTGAGTCCCAGACGACTGCCTGAGTGAGTCCCAGACTGAGTGAGACCCAAACTGACTGCCTGAGTGAGTCCCAGACTGAGTCCCAGACTGAGTCCCAGACTGACTGCCTGAGTGAGTCCCAGACTGAGTCCCAGACTGAGTGAGTCCCAGACTGAGTCCCAGACTGAGTGAGTCCCAAACTGACTGCTTGAGTGAGACCCAGACTGAGTGAGACCCAGACTGCCTTGAGTCCCAGACGACTGCCTGAGTGAGTCCCATACTGAGTCCCAGACTGAGTGAGACCCAGACTGAGTGAGACCCAGACTGCCTTGAGTCCCAGACTAACTGCCTGAGTGAGTCCAAAACTGCCTTGAGACCCAGACTGACTGAGTCCCAGACGACTGCCTGAGTGAGTCCCAAACTGCCTTGAGACCCAGACTGAGTGAGTCCCAAACTGACTGCCTGAGTGAGTCCCAGACTGAGTCCCAGACTGCCTGAGAACCCCACCCCCACCACAGACAGCCCTAGGCAGTGATATTTCATTTCGGTGTTTTTTTTTCTGTTCTCATTTTTCAACAAAAAAATTTCACCAGCCCAGGGTTGAAGGGTCAGTCACTCACTCAGCCACTCACTCACTTAGCCACTCACTCACTCACTCAGCCACTCACTCAGCCACTCACTCACTCAGCCACTCACTCACTTAGCCACTCACTCACTCAGCCACTCACTCACTTAGCCACTCACTCACTCAGCCACTCAGACTGAGTGAGTCCCAAACTGCCTTGAGACCCAAACTGAGTGAGTCCCAGACTGAGTGAGTCCCAAACTGCCTTGAGTCCCAGACTGCCTGAGAACCCCACCCCCACCACAGACGGCCCTAGGCAGTGACATTTCATTTCGTTGTTTTTTTCTGTTCTCATTTTTCAACAACAAAATTTCACCAGCCCAGGGTTGAAGGGGAGGTAGGCCTCACGGGAAAGCCTGGCGCCTCGCCTAGATCGCCTGCCCGGGAAACGAGCCTCGGACGGCAGGCAGAGCCAGGCTTGACACCCCCCTCATCCCCGTACTTTGTCAAAGATAAAAGTTGTTTTTTGAGATTATTTCTCTTTTGCAAAAACCAGCGTGTCGATTTCACGGATATCAAGAGTCGTTTTGTTATACTTGAGGAATAAGGTTTTTGCTGTTTGGTATTGATGATTTAGTTGGGGTATTTTTCGATGTAAAGCTTTCGTTGGTTCTTTCGGTAAAGTCATCGCGTAGAAGGGAAATAATAAAATAATAAAAATTTAAAACATAATGAAATGCAATTCTCATGACGTTTCGGCCACAAGGCAAGCAGCCGTCCTCAGGTGAAGAACAGGTCTGTCGGAAAGACAGCGTCTGAATGAGCACCACCAAGCTTGGCAGCGTATATACTTAAATATATACTTAAATATACGCTACCAAGCTTGGTGGTGTTCAGAAGAACAGGGCTGTCGGAAAGACAGCGTCTGAATGAGCACCACCATGCTTGGCAGCGTATATACTTAAATATATACTTAAATATACGCTGCCAAGCTTGGTGGTGTTCAGAAGAACAGGTCTGTCGGAAAGACAGCGTCTGAATGAGCACCACCAAGCTTGGCAGCGTATATTTAATGGATTCTGGCTCAGCAATCATTGGAAGAAATAAATTATATTTCGATGTAAAGCTTTCGTGACTGCAGCAGGGATTCATCTTCCTGGTTCTTTCGGTAAAGTCATCGCGTAGAAGGGAAATAATAAAATAATAAAAATAAAACATTATAAAATAATTCTCACGACATTTCGACTGCAACGCAAGCAATGGGCATCAGGTGTGAAATCAAGCCGCGTAGAAGGGAAATAATAAAATAATAAAAAATAAAACATAATAAAATGCAATTCTCACGACGTTTCGGCCACAACGCAAGCAGCCGTCCTCAGGTGAAGAACAGGTCTGTCGGAAAGACAGCGTTTGAATGTGGAAATAATAAAATAATACAATTTAAACATGATAAAATAATGTATTTTGATAATTGGTTTTGTACCCTTCTATCTGGCAACAAAACTGACACCTTTATACAAGGAGTCATGTTTGCATAGACCACAATACCTGCAGCCATAATGCAAACAACAAAAAACACAACTCTGATAATGTATGTGCACTGTCCTTGAAGTTGATTGGTCCACACCCGAGACAGCTTTCCTTAGAGCCTAGTCTCAGACGGTCCTTGAAGTCGATTGGTCCACACCCGAGACAGCTTTCCTTAGAGCCTAGTCTCACACTGTCCTTGAAGTTGATTGGTCCACACCCGAGACAGCTTTCCTTAGAGCCTAGTCTCACATGGTCCTTGAAGTTGATTGGTCCACACCCGAGACAGCTTTCCTTAGAGCCTAGTCTCACATGGTCCTTGAAGTTGATTGGTCCACACCCGAGACAGCTTTCCTTAGAGCCTAGTCTCACATGGTCCTTGAAGTTGATTGGTCCACACCCGAGACAGCTTTCCTTAGAGCCTAGTCTCACATGGTCCTTGAAGTTGATTGGTCCACACCCGAGACAGCTTTCCTTAGAGCCTAGTCTCACATGGTCCTTGAAGTTGATTGGTCCACACCCGAGACAGCTTTCCTTAGAGCCTAGTCTCACATGGTCCTTGAAGTTGATTGGTCCACACCCGAGACAGCTTTCCTTAGAGCCTAGTCTCACATGGTCCTTGAAGTTGATTGGTCCACACCCGAGACAGCTTTCCTTAGAGCCTAGTCTCACATGGTCCTTGAAGTTGATTGGTCCACACCCGAGACAGCTTTCCTTAGAGCCTAGTCTCACATGGTCCTTGAAGTTGATTGGTCCACACCCGAGACAGCTTTCCTTAGATCCCAGTCTCACATGGTCCTTGAAGTTGATTGGTCCACACCAGAGACAGCTTTCCTTAGAGCCTAGTCTCACATGGTCCTTGAAGTTAATTGGTCCACACCCGAGACAGCTTTCCTTAGAGCCTAGTCTCACATGGTCCTTGAAGTTGATTGGTCCACACCCGAGACAGCTTTCCTTAGAGCCTAGTCTCACATGGTCCTTGAAGTTAATTGGTCCACACCCGAGACAGCTTTCCTTAGAGCCTAGTCTCACATGGTCCTTGAAGTTGATTGGTCCACACCCGAGACAGCTTTCCTTAGAGCCTAGTCTCACATGGTCCTTGAAGTTGATTGGTCCACACCCGAGACAGCTTTCCTTCGAGCCTAGTCTCACATGGTCATTGAAGTTGATTGGTCCACACCCGAGACAGCTTTCCTTAGAGCCTAGTCTCACATGGTCCTTGAACTTGATTGGTCCACACCCGAGACAGCTTTTCTTAGAGCCTAGTCTCAGATGGTCCTTGAAGCTGATTGGTCCACACCCGAGACAGCTTTCCTTAGAGCCTAGTCTCACATGGTCCTTGAAGTTGATTGGTCCACACCCGAGACAGCTTTCCTTAGAGCCTAGTCTCACATGGTCCTTGAAGTTGATTGGTCCACACCCAAGACAGCTTTCCTTAGAGCCTAGTCTCACATGGTCCTTGAAGTTGATTGGTCCACACCCGAGACAGCTTTCCTTAGAGCCTAGTCTCACATGGTCCTTGAAGCTGATTGGTCCACACCCGAGACAGCTTTCCTTCGAGCCTAGTCTCACATGGTCCTTGAAGTTGATTGGTCCACACCCGAGACAGCTTTCCTTAGAGCCTAGTCTCACATGGTCCTTGAAGTTGATTGGTCCACACCCGAGACAGCTTTCCTTAGAGCCTAGTCTCACATGGTCCTTGAAGTTGATTGGTCCACACCCGAGACAGCTTTCCTTAGAGCCTAGTCTCACATGGTCCTTGAAGTTGATTGGTCCACACCCGAGACAGCTTTTCTTAGAGCCTAGTCTCACATGGTCCTTGAAGCTGATTGGTCCACACCCGAGACAGCTTTCCTTCGAGCCTAGTCTCACGTGGTCCTTGAAGTTGATTGGTCCACACCCGAGACAGCTTTCCTTAGAGCCTAGTCTCACATGGTCCTTGAAGTTGATTGGTCCACACCCGAGACAGCTTTCCTTAGAGCCTAGTCTCACATGGTCCTTGAAGTTGATTGGTCCACACCCGAGACAGCTTTCCTTAGAGCCTAGTCTCACATGGTCCTTGAAGTTGATTGGTCCACACCCGAGACAGCTTTCCTTAGAGCCTAGTCTCACATGGTCCTTGAAGTTGATTGGTCCACACCCGAGACAGCTTTCCTTAGAGCCTAGTCTCACATGGTCCTTGAAGCTGATTGGTCCACACCCGAGACAGCTTTCCTTCGAGCCTAGTCTCACATGGTCCTTGAAGTTGATTGGTCCACACCCGAGACAGCTTTCCTTAGAGCCTAGTCTCACATGGTCCTTGAAGTTGATTGGTCCACACCCGAGACAGCTTTCCTTAGAGCCTAGTCTCACATGGTCCTTGAAGTTGATTGGTCCACACCCGAGACAGCTTTCCTTAGAGCCTAGTCTCACATGGTCCTTGAAGTTGATTGGTCCACACCCGAGACAGCTTTCCTTAGAGCCTAGTCTCACATGGTCCTTGAAGTTGATTGGTCCACACCCGAGACAGCTTTCCTTAGAGCCTAGTCTCACATGGTCCTTGAAGTTGATTGGTCCACACCCGAGACAGCTTTCCTTAGAGCCTAGTCTCACATGGTCCTTGAAGTTGATTGGTCCACACCCGAGACAGCTTTCCTTAGAGCCTAGTCTCACATGGTCCTTGAAGTTGATTGGTCCACACCCGAGACAGCTTTCCTTAGAGCCTAGTCTCACATGGTCCTTGAAGTTGATTGGTCCACACCCGAGACAGCTTTCCTTAGAGCCTAGTCTCACATGGTCCTTGAAGTTGATTGGTCCACACCCGAGACAGCTTTCCTTAGAGCCTAGTCTCACATGGTCCTTGAAGTTGATTGGTCCACACCCGAGACAGCTTTCCTTAGAGCCTAGTCTCACATGGTCCTTGAAGTTGATTGGTCCACACCCGAGACAGCTTTCCTTAGAGCCTAGTCTCACATGGTCCTTGAAGTTGATTGGTCCACACCCGAGACAGCTTTCCTTAGAGCCTAGTCTCACATGGTGTTGGACCAGATGACGCCAAAAGGCGCACAACTCAAAGACAATGCACCATCAGAGTATGAGAGCTCGGGGGTTACGCATTTACACCATTGCATTACGACCGCAGGTATTGTGGTCTATGCAAACATGACTCCTTGTAAAAAAGGTGTCAGTTTTGTTGCCAGATAGAAGGGTAAAAAACAATTATCAGATAATTGGGTGTTAATGTGGGTTAATGTTGGTTAATGTTGGTTCATGTGGGGTTAATTTTGGTTTATGCCGGCTAATGTTGGCTAATGTTGCTGGTTTATGTTGATTAATGTTGACCTTTGGATGCCCTTTTGAAACTTGTGAATGTCACACAAAGTCAAGAGGTCATCGTTAAGGAGAAAACTGCACTATGGTGTCAAATCAGAGATTCTCAATATTGGTATTTGTAGTTAGTAGTAGTAGTAGTGGTGGTAGTAGTGGTAGTAGTAGTGTAGTAGTAGTAGTGTAGTAGTAGTGGTAGTAGTAGTGGTAGTAGTAGTAGTAGTGGTAGTAGTAGTGGTAGTAGTAGTAGTGGTAGTAGTAGTGGTAGTAGTAGTGGTAGTAGTAGTAGTGGTAGTAGTAGTAGTAGTAGTGGTAGTAGTAGTAGTGGTAGTGGTAGTAGTAGTAGTAGTGGTAGTAGTAGTAGTAGTAGTGGTAGTAGTGGTAGTAGTGGTAGTAGTAGTAGTGGTAGTAGTGGTAGTAGTAGTAGTAGTAGTGGTAGTAGTAGTAGTAGTAGTGGTAGTAGTGTAGTAGTGGTAGTAGTAGTAGTGGTAGTAGTAGTAGTGGTAGTAGTAGTAGTAGTAGTGGTAG
>NW_027621725.1:5000-16868 GCF_964198595.1 Lampetra fluviatilis | reverse complement strand
GTCCCCCCCCCCCGTGCCCCCCCCCGTGCCCCCCCCCGTGCCCCCCCCCCGTGCCCCCCCCCCGTGCCCCCCCCCCCGTGCCCCCCCCCGTGCCCCCCCCCCCCGTGCCCCCCCCCCGTGCCCCCCCCCCGTGCCCCCCCCGTGCCCCCCCCCCGTGCCCCCCCCCCCGTGCCCCCCCCCCCCCGTGCCCCCCCCCCCGTGCCCCCCCCCGTGCCCCCCCCCGTGTCCCCCCCCCCGTGCCCCCCCCCCCCGTGCCCCCCCCCGTGCCCCCCCCGTGCCCCCCCCCCCGTGCCCCCCCCGTGCCCCCCCCCCGTGCCCCCCCCCCCGTGTCCCCCCCCCGTGCCCCCCCCCCGTGCCCCCCCCCCGTGCCCCCCCCCGTGCCCCCCCCCCCGTGCCCCCCCCCCCGTGCCCCCCCCCCCGTGCCCCCTCCCGTAGAGTTGATGGAGACTCCAACGTTCCGTCGTTTCAACCGAGCTCTGAGCTCCATCTTTGAGAAGATGGAGGACATGGACTTGTCAGTCTCCATGGGTGAGACTCCTCACCCAGTCGCTCACCCAGTCGCTCACCCAGTCGCTCACCCAGTCGCTCACCCAGTCACTCGCTCAGCCACTCACCCAGCGACTCACCCAGCAGAGACACGCTCAGCCACTCACCCAGCCACTCACCCAGCAGAGACACGCTCAGAGACACACAGAGACACACACACAGAGACACACAGAGACACACACAGAGACACACACACAGAGACACACACACAGAGATACACAGAGACACACAGAGACACACACAGAGACAGACACAGAGACACACACAGAGACACACACACATAGACACACACAGAGACACACACAGAGACACACACAGAGACACACACAGAGACACACACAGAGACACACACAGAGACACACACAGAGACACACACAGAGACACACACAGAGACACACAGAGACACACACACAGACACACACACAGAGACACACACACAGAGACACACACACAGAGACACACACACAGAGACACACACACAGAGACACACACACAGAGACACACAGAGACACACAGAGACACACAGAGACACACAGAGACACACACAGAGACTCACAGATGATAGTGATAGGCATGATGAAGATGATAGTGATGGTGGTGATGATAGTGATGGTGGTGGTTGATGTTGGTGGTGTTGATGTTGGTGGTGGTGTTGATGTTGGTGGTTGTGGTGGTGGTGTTGATGTTTGTTGTGGTGTTGATGTTGGTTGTGGTGGTGGTGGTTGTGGTGGTAGGGGTTGTTGATATTGGTGGTGGTTGTGTTGTTGTTGTGGTGGTGGTGGTTGTTGATGTTGATGTTGGTTGTTGTGGTGGTGGTGGTGGTTGTTGATGTTGGTTGTTGTTGTTGTGGTGGTTGTGGTTGTGTTGATGTTGTTGTGGTGGTCGTGGTTGATGTTGGTTGTGGTGGTGTTGACGTTGGTTGTGGTGGTGGTGGGGGTTGTTGATATTGGTGGTGGTTGTGGTTGTGTTGTTGTTGTGGTGGTGGTTGTTGATGTTGATGTTGTGGTTATTGTGGTGGTGGTGGTGCAGCGGACGACGACCAGATCCCTGAGGAGATGCTGCTCTCCAAGCAGCTGCTGGCTGAGCTGAGCAGCGAAGCAGCCAAACTCAAGTCCATGGGCATCATGAACAAGGTGGTGACCCTACACACTCACAATCCCCTACACACAATCCCCTATATACACAGCTGCTGGCTGAGCTGAGCAGCGAAGCAGCCAAACTCAAGTCCATGGGCATCATGAACAAGGTGGTGACCCTACACACAATCCCCTACACACAATCCCCTATATACACAGCTGCTGGCTGAGCTGAGCAGCGAAGCAGCCAAACTCAAGTCCATGGGCATCATGAACAAGGTGGTGACCCTACACACAATCCCCTACACACAATCCCCTATATACACAGCTGCTGGCTGAGCTGAGCAGCGAAGCAGCCAAACTCAAGTCCATGGGCATCATGAACAAGGTGGTGACCCTACACACAATCCCCTACACACAATCCCCTATATACACAGCTGCTGGCTGAGCTGAGCAGCGAAGCAGCCAAACTCAAGTCCATGGGCATCATGAACAAGGTGGTGACCCTACACACAATCCCCTACACACAATCCCCTATATACACAGCTGCTGGCTGAGCTGAGCAGCGAAGCAGCCAAACTCAAGTCCATGGGCATCATGAACAAGGTGGTGACCCTACACACAATCCCCTACACACAATCCCCTATATACACAGCTGCTGGCTGAGCTGAGCAGCGAAGCAGCCAAACTCAAGTCCATGGGCATCATGAACAAGGTGGTGACCCTACACACAATCCCCTACACACAATCCCCTATATACACAGCTGCTGGCTGAGCTGAGCAGCGAAGCAGCCAAACTCAAGTCCATGGGCATCATGAACAAGGTGGTGACCCTACACACTCACAATCCCCTATACACACAATCCCCTATATACACAGCTGCTGGCTGAGCTGAGCAGCGAAGCAGCCAAACTCAAGTCCATGGGCATCATGAACAAGGTGGTGACCCTACACACACACAATCCCCTATATACACAATCCCCTCCACACACAATCCCCTATGTACACAATCCCCTACACACACAATCCCCGATATACACAATCCCCTATACACACAATCCCCTATACACACAATCCCCTATACACACAATCCCCTATACACACAATCCCCTATGCACACAATCTTCTATACACACAATCCCCTATACACACAATCCCCTACACACACAACTTGCAGGTGTAACCGTTCTTCGCACGGAAATTAATATGCGGGTGACGTCACATCTGTGACGTCACAGATGTGACGTCACAGATGTGACGTCACAGATGTGACGTCACATATGTGACGTCACCGCTCACTTGCCGTGTAAAATATATCCATTATTGACGATGTTGTGGTGGTTGTTGTTGACGATGTTGTGGTGGTTGACGATGTTGTGGTGGTGGTTGTTGTTGACGATGTTGTGGTGGTTGACGATGTTGTGGTGGTGGTGGTTGTTGACGTTGACGATGTTGTGGTGGTGGTTGCGGTGGTTGTGGTTGTTGACGATGTTGTGGTGGTGGTTGTGGTGATGGTGGTTGTTGACGATGCTGTGGTTGTGGTGGTTGTGGTTGTGGTGATGGTGGTTGTTGACGATGCTGTGGTTGTGGTTGTGGTGGTTGTGGTGATGGTGGTTGTTGACGATGCTGTGGTTGTGGTTGTGGTGGTTGTGGTGATGGTGGTTGTTGACGATGCTGTGGTTGTGGTTGTGGTGGTTGTGGTTGTGGTGATGGTGGTTGTTGACGATGCTGTGGTTGTGGTGGTTGTGGTTGTGGTGATGGTGGTTGTTGACGATGCTGTGGTTGTGGTTGTGGTGGTTGTGGTTGTGGTGATGGTGGTTGTTGACGATGCTGTGGTTGTGGTTGTGGTGGTTGTGGTTGTGGTGATGGTGGTTGTTGACGATGCTGTGGTTGTGGTTGTGGTGGTGGTTGTTGTTGTTGTGTAGATCTCGACGGAGCGGACGGTGAAGCTGCTGAACGTGCTGGAGAAGAACATGAGGGACGGTGCCAAACTGCACACGCTGCTCAGTCACGTGAGCTAGTCCACCACTAGTCCACCACTAGTCCACCACTAGTCCACCACACTGCTAGTCCACCACACTGCTAGTCCACTAAGCCGCCAGTCCACCACACCACTAGTCCACCGCTAGTCCACCACTAGTCCACCACTAGTCCACCACACTGCTAGTCCACCACACTGCTAGTCCACTAAGCCGCCAGTCCACCACACCACTAGTCCACCGCTAGTCCACCACTAGTCCACCATTAGTCCACCACACTGCTAGTCCACCACACTGCTAGTCCACTAAGCCGCCAGTCCACCACACCACTAGTCCACCGCTAGTCCCCCACGCCGCTAGTCCACCGCTAGTCCACCACTAGTCCACCACGCCTCTACTCCACCACTCCGCCAGTCCACCACGCCACTACTCCACCACTCCGCCAGTCCACCACGCCACTACTCCACCACTCCGCCAGTCCACCACGCCACTACTCCACCACACCGCCAGTCCACCACTCTGCTAGTCCACCAACTAGTCCACCACTAGTCCACCAACACCCCCTCGTTGTCCAGGAGCGCACGAGAGTGAGGACGAAGAGCGACTGTGGAGGGACCTCATCTTGGAGCGAGTCTCCAAGTCACCAGTCCACCACTAGTCCACCACACCTATACTCCACCACGCCGCCAGTCCACCAACTAGTCCACCACTAGTCCACCAACACCCCCTCGTTGTCCAGGAGCACGAGAGTGAGGACGAAGAGCGACTGTGGAGGGACCTCATCTTGGAGCGAGTCTCCAAGTCTGCGGACGCTGCGCTCGCCGCTCTGCGGATCCTCACGTCACCCGCGATGCCCAAAGCCGCCTACATCGACGACGTCATCGAGCGCGCCGTCGCCTTCACCAAGTTCCACCTGCAGAACACGCTCTACCCAGAGTACGACCCCGTCTACCGCGTGCACCCCGACGGAGGTACGCGCTCGCCTACCTACTCACCCACTCACCTACCTACTCACTCACTCGCCCACTCACCTACCTACTCACTCACTCGCCCACTCACCTACACAGAACACGCTCTACCCAGAGTACGACCCCGTCTACCGCGTGCACCCCGACGGAGGTACGCGCTCACCTACCTACTCACTCACTCACCTACCTACTCACTCACTCACCCACTCACCTACTCACTCACCCACTCACCTATTCACTCACTCACCTACTCACTCACTCACCTACTCACCTACCTACCTACCTACTCACTCACTCAATCGCTCGCTCACTCACTCACTCGCTCACTCACCTACCTACTCACTCACTCGCCCACTCACCTACACAGAACACGCTCTACCCAGAGTACGACCCCGTCTACCGCGTGCACCCCGACGGAGGTACGCGCTCGCCTACCTACTCACTCACTCACCTACCTACTCACTCACTCACCCACTCACCTACTCACTCACCCACTCACCTATTCACTCACTCACCTACTCACTCACTCACCTACTCACCTACCTACCTACCTACTCACTCACTCAATCGCTCGCTCACTCACTCACTCGCTCACTCACCTACCTACTCACTCACTCGCCCACTCACCTACACAGAACACGCTCTACCCAGAGTACGACCCCGTCTACCGCGTGCACCCCGACGGAGGTACGCGCTCACCTACCTGCTCGCTCGCCTACCTACCCGCTCGCCCGCTCACCTACTCGCTCGCTCACTCGCTCAATCGCTCGCTCACTCACCTACTCACCCACTCACTCACTCACCCACTCACCTACCTACCTACTCGCTCGCTCAATCACTCGCTCGCTCAATCGGTCACTCACTCACCTACTCACCTACCTACTCACCTACCTACCTACCCGTTCGCCCGCTCACTCACTCGCTCACTCACCTACTCACCTACCTACTCACCTACCTACTCACCTACCTACCTACCCGTTCGCCCGCTCACTCACTCGCTCACTCACTCACCTACTCACCTACCTACTCACCTACCTACTCACTCACTCACCCACTCACCTACCTACTCACTCACTCACCCACTCACCTACCTACTCACTCACTCACCCACTCACCTACCTACTCACTCACTCACCCACTCACCTACCTACTCACATGTTCACTCACTCAATCGCTCGCTCACTCACTCACCCACTCACCTACTCACTCGCCTACCTACTCACTCACTCACCTACCTACTCACTCACTCACCCACTCACCTACCTACTCACTCACTCGCTCACTCACCTACACAGAACACGCTCTACCCAGAGTACGACCCCGTCTACCGCGTGCACCCCGACGGAGGTACGTACTCGCCTACCTACTCACCTACCTACTCACCTACCTACCTACCCGCTCGCCCGCTCACTCACTCGCTCACTCACCTACTCACCTACCTACTCACCTACCTACTCACCTACCTACCTACCCGCTCGCCCGCTCACTCACTCGCTCACTCACTCACCTACTCACCTACCTACTCACCTACCTACTCACTCACTCACCCACTCACCTACCTACTCACTCACTCACCCACTCACCTACCTACTCACTCACTCACCCACTCACCTACCTACTCACTCACTCACCCACTCACCTACCTACTCACTCACTCACCTACTCACTCACTCACCCACTCACCTACCTACTCACTCACTCACCCACTCACCTACCTACTCACATGTTCACTCACTCAATCGCTCGCTCACTCACTCACTCACTCACCCACTCACCTACTCACTCGCCTACCTACTCACTCACTCACCTACCTACTCACTCACCTACCTACCTACCCGCTCGCCCGCTCACTCACTCGCTCACTCACCTACTCACCTACCTACTCGCTCGCTCAATCGCTCGCTCAATCGGTCACTCACTCACTCACCTACCCACTCACCCACTCACCTACTCACCTACCTACTCGCTCGCTCACTTACTCACCTACCTACCTACCTACTCACTCACTCAATTACTCGCTCGCTCACTCACTTACCCACTCACCTACCGGCTCACCCACTCACCTACCTACTCACTTGTTCACTCACTCAATCGCTCGCTCACTCACTCACCCACTCACCTACTCGCTTGTCTACCTACTCACTCACTCACCTACTCACCTACACAGAACACGCTGTACCCAGAGTACGACCCAGTCTACCGCGTGCACCCCGACGGAGGTACGCACTCGCCTACCTACTCACTCACTCACCCACTCACCTACCTACTCACTCACTCGCTCACTCACCTACACAGAACACGCTCTACCCAGAGTACGACCCAGTCTACCGCGTGCACCCCGACGGAGGTACGCGCTCACCTACCTGCTCGCTCGCCTACCTACCCGCTCGCCCGCTCACCTACTCGCTCGCTCACTCGCTCAATCGCTCGCTCACTCACCTACTCACCCACTCACTCACTCACCCACTCACCTACCTACCTACTCGCTCGCTCAATCACTCGCTCGCTCAATCGGTCACTCACTCACCTACCCACTCACCTACTCACCTACCTACTCGCTTGTTCACTCACTCACCTACCCGCTGACCTACCCACTCACCTACTCACCTACCTACTTGCTTGTTCACTCACTCAATCGCTCGCTCACTCACTCACTCACCTACTCACCTACCTACTCGCTTGTTCACTCACTCACTCACTCACCTACCCGCTGACCTACCGGCTCACCCACTCGCCTACCTACTCATTCACTCGCTCACTCGCTCGCTCGCTCGCTCGCTCACCCACTCACTCGCTCACTCGCTCACTCACCTAATCACCTACCTACTCACTTGTTCACTCACCTACTCACCTACACAGAACACGCTGTACCCCGAGTACGACCCCGTCTACCGCGTGCACCCAGACGGAGGTATGCACTCGTCTACCTACTCACCCACTCACCTACTCACTCACCCACTCACCTACTCACTCACCCACTCACCTACTCACCTACTCACTCACCCACTCACCTACTCACTCACCCACTCACCCACTCACCTACTCACTCACCCACTCACCTACTCACCTACTCACTCACCCACTCACCTACTCACTCACCCACTCACCCACTCACCTACTCACTCACCCACTCACCTACTCACCTACTCACTCACCCACTCACCTACTCACTCACCCACTCACCCACTCACCTACTCACTCACCCACTCACCTACTCACTCACCCACTCACCTACTCACTCACCCACTCACCTACTCACTCACCCACTCACCTACTCACTCACCCACTCACCCACTCACTCACCCACTCACCTACTCACTCACCCACTCACCCACTCACCTACTCACACACTCACCTGCTCACTCACCCACTCACCCACTCACCCACTCACCCACTCACCCACTCACCCACTCACCTATTCACTCACTCACCTACTCACCTACTCACCCACTCACCCACTCACCTACTCGCTGACCTACCGGCTCACCTACCCACTCACCTACCTATCTACTCGCTCACTCACTCAATCACTCGCTCACTCGGATTGTTGTGGTTGTGCTGGTGGTGATTGTTGTGGTTGTGCTGATGGTGATTGTGGTTGTGCTGGTTGTGCTGGTGGTGGTGGTGGTTGTGGTGGTTGTGGTTGTGCTGGTGGTGGTGGTGGTGGTTGTGGTTGTGCTGGTGGTGATTGTTGTGGTTGTGCTGATGGTGATTGTGGTTGTGCTGGTTGTGCTGGTGGTGGTGGTGGTTGTGGTGGTTGTGGTTGTGCTGGTGGTGGTGGTGGTGGTTGTGGTTGTGCTGGTGGTGGTGGTTGTGGTTGTGCTGATGGTGATTGTGGTGGTTGTGGTGATTGTGGTGGTGGTGTTGTGGGTAGACCTGCTGACCAGCTCGCGCTCCAAGCGTGCGCGTCACCATGGCGGTGGCCACCGCCAGAAGGCCGTGGTGCTTCTATACAACCGCTCCTGCGACCTGGTCACAGAGCTCGCTGAGCTCCTAGACATCCAGCTGCTGACTGACACCACCATCCTGCAGGTTCAACACTACACCACATCATACACTACTACACTACTACATGATACACTACTACACTATACACTACTACACTACATCATACACTACATTACACTACTACATTATACACTATACACTACACTATACACTACAAGACTACACTATACACTACACTATACACTACACTATACACTACACTATACACTACAACACTACACTATACACTACACTATACACTACACTATACACTACACTACATGATACACTACACTACTACACTATACACTACACTATACACTACTACACTATACACTACACTATACACTACTACACTACATCATACACTACATTACACTACTACATTATACACTATACACTACACTATACACTACACTATACACTACAACACTACACTATACACTACACTATACACTACACTACATGATACACTACACTATACACTACTACACTATACACTACACTATACACTACTACACTATACACTACACTACTACACTATACACTACTACACTATACTATACACTACACTATACACTACTACACTATACACTACACTACTACACTATACACTACTACACTATACTATACACTACACTATACACCACTACACTATACACTACATGATACACCACACTACTACATTATACACTACATCATACACTACATGATACACTACATCATACACTACATGATACACTACACTACACTATACATTACACTATACACCACATCATACACTACTACACTACATGATACACTACTACACTACATCATACACTACTACACTACATCATACACTACTACACTACATCATACACTACTACACTACAACACTACACTACTACACCACATCATACACTACTACACTACATGATACACTACTACACTACATCATATACTACTACACTACATCATACACTACTACACTACATGATACACTACTACACTACATCATACACTACTACACTACATCATACACTACTACACTACATCATACACTACTACACTACATCATACACTACTACACTACATCATACACTACTACACTACATCATACACTACTACACTACAACACTACACTACTACACTACATCATACACTACTACACTACTACACTACATCATACACTACTACACTACAACACTACACTATACACTACACGATACACTACATCATACACTACACTACTACACTACATCATACACTACTACACTACAACACTACACTACTACACTACATCATACACTACTACACTACATGATACACTACTACACTACATGCTACACTACTACACTACATCATACACTACTACACTACAACACTACACTACTACACTACATGCTACACTACTACACTACAACACTACACTACTACACCACATCATACACTACTACACTACATCATACACTACTACACTACATGATACACTACTACACTACATCATACACTACTACACTACATGATACACTACTACACTACATCATACACTACTACACTACATCATACACTACTACACTACATGCTACACTACTACACTACAACACTACACTACTACACTACATCATACACTACTACACTACAACACTACACTATACACTACACGATACACTACATCATACACTACACTACTACACTACATCATACACTACTACACTACAACACTACACTACTACACTACATGATACACTACTACACTACATGATACACTACTACACTACATGCTACACTACTACACTACATCATACACTACTACACTACAACACTACACTACTACACTACATGCTACACTACTACACTACATGATACACTACTACACTACAACACTACACTACACCCCCTCTGTAACCCCCCCTCTACCCCCTTGTACCCCCAGATCTCATCGATGGGGATCACTCCGTTCTTTGTGGAGAATGTGAGTGAGCTACAGCTCAGTGCGATCAAGCTCGTCACTACGGTGAGGCCGCTCACCACTCGCTCACCACTCACTCACCACTCGCTCACTCGCTCACTTCGCTCGCTCACTCGCTCACTTCGCTCACTCGCTCACCACTCACTCGCTCACTCGCTCGCTCACTCGCTCGCTCACCACTCACTCGCTCACTCGCTCGCTCACTCGCTCACTCGCTCACTCGCTCACCACTCGCTCGCTCACTCGCTCGCTCACTCGCTCACCACTCACTCGCTCACCACTCACTCGCTCACTCGCTCGCTCACTCGCTCACTCGCTCACTCGCTCACCACTCGCTCGCTCACTCGCTCGCTCACTCGCTCACTCGCTCACTCGCTCACCACTCACTCGCTCACCACTCACTCGCTCACCACTCACTCACCACTCGCTCACTCCTCACTCACCACTCACTCACTCACCACTCACTCACCACTCGCTCACTCGCTCGCTCACCCACTCGCTCACCACTCGCTCACCACTCGCTCACCACTCACTCACTCACCACTCACTCACCACTCACTCACTCACTCACCACTCGCTCACCACTCGCTCACCACTCACTCACCACTCGCTCACTCACCACTCGCTCACTCGCTCGCTCACTCGCTCACTCGCTCACCACTCACTCGCTCACTCACTCGCTCGCTCACCACTCACTCACTCACCACTCACTCACCACTCGCTCACCACTCGCTCACTCACTCACCACTCGCTCACCACTCACTCACCACTCACTCACTCACCACTCGCTCACCACTCACTCACCACTCGCTCACCACTCGCTCACCACTCGCTCACCACTCACTCACCACTCACTCGCTCACCACTCGCTCACCACTCACTCACCACTCACTCACCACTCACTCACTCACTCACCACTCACTCACCACTCGCTCACCACTCGCTCACTCGCTCGCTCACTCGCTCACCACTCACTCACCACTCGCTCACTCACCACTCACTCACTCACTCACCACTCACTCACCACTCGCTCACCACTCACTCACCACTCGCTCACCACTCACTCACTCGCTCACTCACTCGCTCACTCGCTCACTCGCTCACTCGCTCACCACTCACTCGCTCACTCACTCGCTCGCTCACCACTCACTCACCACTCACTCACTCACCACTCACTCACTCACCACTCGCTCACTCACTCACCACTCGCTCACCACTCACTCACCACTCGCTCACCACTCACTCACCACTCGCTCACCACTCACTCGCTCACTCGCTCATTCACCACTCACTCACTCACCACTCGCTCACTCACCACTCACTCACTCACCACTCACTCACCACTCGCTCACCACTCG
>NW_027621724.1:87500-104022 GCF_964198595.1 Lampetra fluviatilis | reverse complement strand
ACGCAGAGAGACACAGATACACACAGAGAGACACAGAGACACACACAGAGAGACACAGAGACACACACAGAGAGACACAGAGACACACACAGAGACACAGAGACACACACAGAGAGACACAGATACACACACAGAGACACAGAGACACACACAGAGAGACACAGATACACACACAGAGACACAGAGACACACACAGAGACACAGAGACACACACAGAGAGACACAGATACACACACAGAGAGACACAGAGACACACACAGAGAGACACAGAGACACACACAGAGAGACACAGAGACACACACAGAGACACAGATACACACAGAGACACAGATACACACAGATACACACAGAGAGACACAGAGAGACAGACACAGAGACACCTCCGTGTCTCCCCCCCCGTGTCTCCCCCCCCGTGTCTCCCCCCCCCCCCGTGTCTCCCCCCCCGTGTCTCCCCCCCCCCCCGTGTCTCCCCCCGTGTCTCCCCCCCCGTGTCTCCCCCCCCGTGTCTCCCCCCCCCGTGTCTCCCCCCCCCCGTGTCTCCCCCCGTGTCTCCCCCCCCGTGTCTCCCCCCCCCGTGTCTCCACCCCCGTGTCTCTCCCCCCGTGTCTCCCCCCCCGGTGTCTCCCCCCCCCGTGTCTCCCCCCCCCCCGTGTCTCCACCCCCGTGTCTCCCCCCCGTGTCTCCCCCCCCGTGTCTCCCCCCCCGTGTCTCCCCCCCCGTGTCTCCCCCCCCCCCGTGTCTCCCCCCGTGTCTCCCCCCCCGTGTCTCCCCCCCCCGTGTCTCCCCCCCCCGTGTCTCCCCCCCCCGTGTCTCCACCCCCGTGTCTCTCCCCCCGTGTCTCCCCCCCCGGTGTCTCCCCCCCCCGTGTCTCCCCCCCCCCCCGTGTCTCCACCCCCGTGTCTCCCCCCCCGTGTCTCCCCCCCCGTGTCTCCTCCCCCCGTGTCTCCCCCCCCCGTGTCTCCCCCCCCGTGTCTCCCCCCCCCCCGTGTCTCCCCCCCCCCCGTGTCTCCCCCCCCCCGTGTCTCCCCCCCCGTGTCTCCCCCCCCCCGTGTCTCCCCCCCCCCGTGTCTCCCCCCGTGTCTCCCCCCCCGTGTCTCCCCCCCCCGTGTCTCCACCCCCCGTGTCTCTCCCCCCGTGTCTCCCCCCCCGGTGTCTCCCCCCCCCGTGTCTCCCCCCCCCCGTGTCTCCACCCCCGTGTCTCCCCCCCCCGTGTCTCCCCCCCCCGTGTCTCCCCCCCCGTGTCTCCCCCCCCCCGTGTCTCCCCCCCCGTGTCTCCCCCCCCCCGTGTCTCCCCCCCCCCGTGTCTCCACCCCCGTGTCTCCCCCCCCGTGTCTCCCCCCCCCGTGTCTCCCCCCCCGTGTCTCCCCCCCCCCGTGTCTCCCCCCCCGTGTCTCCCCCCCCCGTGTCTCCCCCCCCCCCCGTGTCTCCCCCCCCCGTGTCTCCCCCCCCCGTGTCTCCCCCCCCGTGTCTCCCCCCCCGTGTCTCCCCCCCCGTGTCTCCCCCCCCGTGTCTCCCCCCCCCCCCGTGTCTCCCCCCCCCGTGTCTCCCCCCCCGTGTCTCCCCCCCCGTGTCTCCCCCCCCGTGTCTCCCCCCCCGTGTCTCCCCCCCCGTGTCTCCCCCCCCGTGTCTCCCCCCCCCGTGTCTCCCACCCCCATGTCTCCACCCCCGTCTCCCCCCCCGTGTCTCCCCCCCCCCGTGTCTCCCCCCCCGTGTCTCCCCCCCCCGTGTCTCCCCCCCCCGTGTCTCCCCCCCCCGTGTCTCCCCCCCCCCGTGTCTCCCCCCCCCGTGTCTCCCCCCCCGTGTCTCCCCCCCCCGTGTCTCCCCACCCCGTGTCTCCCCCTCCGTGTCTCCCCCCCCCGTGTCTCCCCCCCCCGTGTCTCCACCCCCGTGTCTCCCCCCCCGTGTCTCCCCCCCCCGTGTCTCCCCCCCCCCCGTGTCTCCACCCCCGTGTCTCCCCCCCCGTGTCTCCCCCCCCCGTGTCTCCCCCCCCCCGTGTCTCCCCCCCCCGTGTCTCCACCCCCGTGTCTCCCCCCCCGTGTCTCCCCCCCCCGTGTCTCCCCCCCCCGTGTCTCCCCCCCCCGTGTCTCCACCCCCGTGTCTCCCCCCCCGTGTCTCCCCCCCCCGTGTCTCCCCCCCCCCCGTGTCTCCACCCCCGTGTCTCCCCCCCCGTGTCTCCCCCCCCCGTGTCTCCACCCCCGTGTCTCCCCCCCCGTGTCTCCCCCCCCCGTGTCTCCCCCCCCCCCCCGTGTCTCCACCCCCGTGTCTCCCCCCCCGTGTCTCCCCCCCCCCGTGTCTCCCCCCCCCGTGTCTCCCCCCCCCCCGTGTCTCCACCCCCGTGTCTCCCCCCCCGTGTCTCCCCCCCCCCGTGTCTCCCCCCCCCGTGTCTCCCCCCCCCGTGTCTCCACCCCCGTGTCTCCCCCCCCGTGTCTCCCCCCCCCGTGTCTCCCCCCCCCCCCGTGTCTCCACCCCCGTGTCTCCCCCCCCGTGTCTCCCCCCCCCCGTGTCTCTCCCCCCTCACCAGACAGAAGGACTGTTTCTACGATCATCCACAGGCCGTTCAGGAAGATCACCCCATCTGTAGCACACACACACAGCGTCACTCACCTACACACACACACACCTACACACATACACACTCACCTACACACACTCACCTACACACACTCACCTACACACACACACTCACCTACACACACACCTCACCTACACACACACTCACCTACACACACACTCACCTACACACACACACTCACCTACACACACACACTCACCTACACACACACTCACCTACACACACACACTCACCTACACACACACACTCACCTACACACACACTCACCTACACACACACACTCACCTACACACACACACTCACCTACACACACACTCACCTACACACACACACTCACCTACACACACACACTCACCTACACACACACTCACCTACACACACACACTCACCTACACACACACACTCACCTACACACACACTCACCTACACACACTCACCTACACACACACTCACCTACACACACACACTCACCTACACACACACACAGCGTCACTCCGTGTCTACCACCCCGTGTCTCCCCCGTGTCTCCGTGTCTCCCCCCCCCACCCCCCGTGTCTCCGTGTCTCCCCCGTGTCTCCCCCCGTGTCTAACTCACAAATGCTGTACTCAAAAGCTCGAGATTTCACCATCACGTGGATTCCTACAACAACATCATCATCAACATCATCATCAACATCATCATCACCACCATCAACATCATCATCACCACCATCAACATCATCATCAACATCATCATCACCACCATCAACATCATCATCAACATCATCATCATCAACATCATCATCACCACCATCAACATCATCATCAACATCATCATCAACAACATCATCATCAACATCATCATCACCACCATCAACATCATCATCAACATCACCATCATCAACATCATCATCAACATCATCAACAACATCATCATCAACATCATCATTACCACCATCAACATCATCATCAACATCATCAACAACATCATCATCAACATCATCATCATCAACATCATCATCACCACCATCAACATCATCATCAACATCATCATCATCAACATCATCATCATCAACAACATCATCATCATCAACATCATCATCACCACCATCAACATCATCATCAACATCATCATCAACATCATCATCAACAACATCATCAACAACATCATCATCACCACCATCAACATCATCATCAACATCACCACCATCAACATCATCATCACCACAATCAATATCATCATCAACATCTTCTTGGTTCTTTCGGTAAAGTCACGTAGAAGGGAGCGTGCCATTCAGACTCTGTCTACTTGACAGACCTGTTCTCCACCTGGGGACGGCTGCTTGCGTTGTGGCCGAAACGTCGTGAGAATTATTTTATTATGTTTTATTTTTATTATTTTATTATTTCCCTTCTACGTGACTTTACCGAAAGAACCAAGAAGATGAATCCCTGCAGTCACGAAAGCTTTAAATCGAAATCATCTGCATCATCATCTGCATCATCATCTGCATCATCATCTGCATCATCATCTGCATCATCATCTGCATCATCATCTGCATCATCATCTGCATCATCATCTGCATCATCATCTGCATCATCATCTGCATCATCATCTGCATCATCATCTGCATCATCATCTGCATCATCATCTGCATCATCATCTGCATCATCATCTGCATCATCATCAACATCAGCAGCAGCATCATCATCATCAACATCAGCATCATCATCAGCAGCATCAGTGTGTGGATGGTGAGTGTGAGTTAGTATGAATGGGTAAGTGGGTGAGTGAGTGAGTGGGTGAGTGGGTGGGTGAGTGGATGAGTGAGTGGGTGAGTGAGTGGGTAGTGAGTGGGTGGGTGAGTGGGGTGGGTGAGTGGATGAGCGAGTGAGTGGATGAGCGAGTGAGTGGGTGAGTGAGTGAGTGAGTGGGTGGGTGAGTGGGTGGGTGAGTGGGTGGGTGAGTGGGTGGGTGAGTGGGTGGGTGAGTGGGTGAGTGGATGAGTGAAGTGAGTGGGTGGGTGAGTGGGTGGGTGAGTGGATGAGTGAGTGGATGAGTGGGTGAGTGGATGAGTGAGCGAGTGGGTGGGTGAGTGGGTGAGTGAGTGAGTGGGTGAGTGAGTGGGTGAGTGAGTGGGTGGGTGAGTGGATGAGTGAGTGAGTGGGTGAGTGGGTGGGTGAGTGGGTGGGTGAGTGGATGAGCGAGTGAGTGAGTGGGTGAGTGAGTGGGTGAGTGAGTGAGTGAGTGGGTGAGTGAGTGGGTGGGTGAGTGGGTGGGTGAGTGGGTGGGTGAGTGGGTGAGTGGATGAGTGAGTGAGTGGGTGGGTGAGTGGGTGGGTGAGTGGGTGGGTGAGTGGATGAGTGGGTGAGTGGATGAGTGGGTGAGTGGATGAGTGAGCGAGTGGGTGGGTGAGTGGGTGGGTGAGTGGGTGGGTGAGTGAGTGGATGAGTGGGTGAGTGGATGAGTGAGCGAGTGGGTGGGTGAGTGGGTGGGTGAGTGGATGGGTGGGTGGGTGGGTGAGTGGATGAGTGAGTGAGTGGGTGAGTGGGTGGGTGAGTGGGTGGGTGAGTGGATGAGCGAGTGAGTGAGTGGGTGGGTGAGTGGGTGGGTGAGTGGGTGGGTGAGTGGGTGGGTGAGTGGGTGAGTGGATGAGTGAGTGAGTGGGTGGGTGAGTGGGTGGGTGAGTGGATGGGTGGGTGGGTGAGTGAGTGGGTGAGTGAGTGGATGAGTGAGTGAGTGGGTGGGTGAGTGGGTGGGTGAGTGGATGGGTGGGTGGGTGAGTGAGTGGGTGAGTGAGTGGATGGGTGGGTGGGTAAGTGAGTGGGTGAGTGAGTGGATGAGTGAGTGAGTGGGTGAGTGTGTTGGAGGCGGGGCTGTGTGTTGGGGGCGGGGCTAGTGGGGGGGGGGGCGGGGCTAGTGGGGGGGGCGGGGCTAGTGGGGGGCGGGGCTAGTGGGGGCGGGGCTAGTGGAGGCGGGGCTGTGTGTTGGGGGGGGGGCTAGTGGGGGCGGGGCGGGGCTAGTGGGGGGCGGGGCTAGTGGGGGCGGGGCTAGTGGGGGGGCTAGTGGGGGGCGGGGCTAGTGGGGGCGGGGCTAGTGGGGGGGGGGGCCCACCTCTGAAGATGACGTAGGCGGTGCGAGGAAAGTCGTCGAACCAGCACTGCCCAGTGCGGCGAGCCTGGAGCAGCGGCACGCGGAGATCAACAACCACAACAACTACACCAACAACAACACCAACAACAACTACACCAACAACAACTAGTACACTCACCAGTACACTCACCTTACTCACCACCTCACTCACCAACACCTTCACCACCTTACTCACCACTACACTCACCAACTCACCAACACCCTCACCACACCTCACCAGTACACTCACCACCCCACTCACCACCCCACTCACCATCCCACTCACCACCCCACTCACCATCCCACTCACCTCACTCACCACCCCACTCACCACCCCACTCACCATCCCACTCACCATCCCACTCACCATCCCACTCACCACCTCACTCACCACCCCACTCACCATCCCACTCACTCACCCCACTCACCCCACTCACCTCACTCACCACCCCACTCACCACCCCACTCACCACCCCCCTCACCACCCCACTCACCACCCCACTCACTCACCATCCCACTCACCCCACTCACCCCACTCACCACCCCACTCACCACCCCACTCACCACCCCACTCACCACCCCCCTCACCACCCCACTCACCACCCCACTCACTCACCATCCCACTCACCCCACTCACCCCACTCACCACCCCACTCACCACCCCCACTCACCACCCCACTCACCACCCCACTCACCACCTCACTCAGAGAGACACAGAGACACAGCGAGACACAGTGAGACACACACAGAGACAGTGAGACACAGAGAGACACAGTGAGACAGACAGAGAGACAGAGACACACAGAGACAGTGACACACAGAGTGAGACACAGAGACAGTGAACACAGACACACACAGTGAGACACAGACAGAGAGACAGAGACACGACAGAGACAGTGACACACAGAGTGAGACACACAGAGACAGTGAACACAGAGACACACAGTGAGACACACACAGAGACAGTGAGACACAGAGACACACAGAGTGAGACACAGAGACAGTGAGACACAGAGTGAGACACAGAGACAGTGAGACACAGACACACACAGAGACACACAGAGACAGTGAGACACAGACACACACAGAGACAGTGAGACACAGACAGAGAGACACACAGTGAAACACACACAGAGACAGTGAGACACAAAGACACACAGTGTGAGACACACAGAGTGAGACACACAGAGACACACAGAGTGAGACACAGACACACACAGAGACACACAGAGTGAGACACAGAGACAGTGAGACACAGAGTGAGACACAGAGACAGTGAGACACAGACACACACAGAGACAGTGAGACACAGACAGAGAGACAGAGACACACAGAGACAGTGAGACACAGACCCACACACAGAGACACACACAGAGACACACAGAGACAGTGAGACACACACAGAGACACACACAGAGACACACACAGAGACACACACAGAGACACAGAGACACACACACAGAGACACACACACACACACAGACACACAGAGTGAGACACAGAGACACACACAGAGACACACAGAGTGAGACACACAGAGTGAGACACAGACACACACAGAGACACACACACACACAGAGACACACAGAGTGAGACACACAGAGTGAGACACACAGAGTGAGACAGAGACACACACAGAGACACACACAGAGATAGTGAGACACACAGAGTGAGACACAGACACACACAGAGACACACACAGAGACAGTGAGACACACAGAGTGAGACACACAGAGTGAGACACACAGAGTGAGACACACAGAGTGAGACAGAGACACACAGAGAGACACACACACACAGAGACACACAGAGTGAGACACAGAGACAGTGAGACACACAGAGTGAGACACACAGAGTGAGACACACACACACACAGAGACACACAGAGTGAGACACACAGAGTGAGACACACAGAGTGAGACACACAGAGTGAGACAGAGACACACACAGAGACAGTGAGACACACAGAGACACACACAGAGACAGTGAGACACACAGAGTGAGACACAGAGATAGTGAGACACACAGAGTGAGACACCTTCCACGTGAGTTTGACGGCGTCGTAGACGGAGTAAAATTCACTGAGCCTGGCACACGGGGAGAGAAACATCAACAACATCATCAACTACATCATCAACATCATCATCAACATCATCATCATCAACATCACCATCATCAACATCATCATCAACATCACCATCATCATCAACATCATCATCAACATCACCATCATCAACATCATCATCACCATCAACATCATCAACATCATCACCATCATCATCATCACCACCATCAACATCACCAACATCATCATCATTACCAACATCACCAACATCATCATTAGCATCATCCATCATCAACATAATCAGCTTCATCAGCATCACCATCAACATCATCAACATCATCATCAACATCATCATCAACATCATCATCAACATCATCAGCATCAACATCTGCATCATCAGCAGTATCAGTGTGTGGATGGTGAGTGTGAGTTGGTATGAATGGGTGAGTGAGTGGGGGAGTGAGTGGGTGGGTGGGTGAGTGGGTGGGTGGGTGGGTGAGTGGGTGGGTGGGTGAGTGAGTGGGTGGGTGGGTGAGTGGGTGAGTGAGTGGGTGGGTGGGTGAGTGGGTGAGTGAGTGGGTGGGTGGGTGGGTGAGTGAGTGGTGAGTGAGTGGGTAGGCGGGTGGATGAGTGAGTGAGTGAGTGGGTGGGTGAGTGAGTGAGTGTGTGAGTGAGTGGTGAGTGAGTGGGTGGGTGAGTGGGTGAGGGAGTGAGTGAGCGAGCGAGTGAGTGGGTGAGTGAGTAGGTGGGTGGATGAGTGAGTGAGTGAGTGGGTGGGTGAGTGAGTGAGTGTGTGAGTGAGTGGTGAGTGAGTGGGTGAGTGGGTGAATGAGTGAGTGGTTGAGTGAGTGAGTGAGTGACAGAGTGGTTGAGTGAGTGAGTGGGTGAGTGGGTGAGTGAGTGAGTCAGTTCACGTGATGTATCCGCTGTTGGACTGGGCGAGCAGCTTGAAGGTGAGGTAGACGTCGCTGCTGCTGGGTGAGTGAGTGGGTGAGTGAGTGGGTGGGTGGGTGAGTGGGTGGGTGGGTGAGTGAGTGGGTGAGTGAGTGGGTGGGTGGGTGGGTGAGTGGGTGGGTGGGTGAGTGGGTGGGTGGGTGAGTGGGTGGGTGGGTGAGTGGGTGGGTGGGTGAGTGAGTGGTTGAGTGAGTGAGTGAGTGACAGAGTGGTTGAGTGAGTGAGTGGGTGAGTGAGTGAGTCAGTTCACGTGATGTATCCACTGTTGGACTGGGCGAGCAGCTTGAAGGTGAGGTAGACGTCGCTGCGGGTGGGTGAGTGGGTGGGTGAGTGAGTGAGTGGGTGAGTGAGTGAGTGGTTGAGTGAGTGGGTGAATGAGTGAGTGGTTGAGTGAGTGAGTGAGTGACAGAGTGGTTGAGTGAGTGAGTGGGTGAGTGAGTGAGTCAGTTCACGTGATGTATCCACTGTTGGACTGGGCGAGCAGCTTGAAGGTGAGGTAGACGTCGCTGCGGGTGGGTGAGTGAGTGAGTGGGTGAGTGAGTGGGTGGGTGGGTGGGTGAGTGGGTGGGTGGGTGAGTGAGTGAGTGGGTGGGTGGGTGAGTGGGTGGGTGGGTGAGTGAGTGAGTGAGTGGGTGGGTGGGTGAGTGAGTGGGTGGGTGAGTGGGTGGGTGGGTGGGTGAGTGAGTGGGAGGGTGAGTGGGTGAGTGAGTGAGTGAGTGGGTGGGTGTGTGAGTGAGTGGGTGAGTGGGTGAGTGGGTGAGTGGGTGAGTGAGTGAGTCAGTTCACGTGATGTATCCGCTGTTGGACTGGGCGAGCAGCTTGAAGGTGAGGTAGACGTCGCTGCTGCTGGGTGAGTGGGTGAGTGAGTGGGTGAATGAGTGAGTGGGTGAGTGGGTGAGTGGGTGAGTGGGTGAGTGGGTGAGTGAGTGGGTGGGTGAGTGGGTGAATGAGTGAGTGGGTGAGTGGGTGAGTGGGTGGGTGGGTGAGTGAGTGGGTGAGTGAGTGGGTGAATGAGTGAGTGGGTGGGTGGGTGAGTGAGTGGGTGAGTGAGTGGGTGAATGAGTGAGTGGGTGAGTGGGTGAGTGGGTGGGTGGGTGAGTGAGTGGGTGAGTGAGTGGGTGAATGAGTGAGTGGGTGAGTGGGTGAGTGGGTGGGTGGGTGAGTGAGTGGGTGGGTGAGTGGGTGAGTGGGTGAGTGGGTGAGTGGGTGAGTGGGTGAGTGAGTGAGTGAGTCACGTGATGTATCCACTGTTGGACTGGGCGAGCAGCTTGAAGGTGAGGTAGACGTCGCTGCGGGTGGGTGAGTGAGTGAGTGGGTGAGTGAGTGGGTGGGTGGGTGGGTGAGTGGGTGGGTGGGTGAGTGAGTGGGTGGGTGGGTGGGTGAGTGAGTGAGTGGGTGGGTGGGTGAGTGGGTGGGTGGGTGGGTGAGTGAGTGAGTGAGTGGGTGGGTGGGTGAGTGAGTGGGTGGGTGAGTGGGTGGGTGGGTGGGTGAGTGGGTGAGTGAGTGAGTGAGTCACGTGATGTATCCGCTGTTGGACTGGGCGAGCAGCTTGAAGGTGAGGTAGACGTCGCTGCTGCTGGGTGAGTGGGTGAGTGAGTGGGTGAATGAGTGAGTGGGTGAGTGGGTGAGTGGGTGGGTGGGTGAGTGAGTGGGTGGGTGAGTGGGTGAATGAGTGAGTGGGTGAGTGGGTGAGTGGGTGGGTGGGTGAGTGAGTGGGTGAGTGAGTGGGTGAATGAGTGAGTGGGTGAGTGGGTGAGTGGGTGGGTGGGTGAGTGAGTGGGTGAGTGAGTGGGTGAATGAGTGAGTGGGTGAGTGGGTGAGTGGGTGGGTGGGTGAGTGAGTGGGTGAGTGAGTGGGTGAATGAGTGAGTGGGTGAGTGGGTGAGTGGGTGGGTGAGTGAGTGGGTGAGTGGGTGAGTGAGTGGGTGAGTGAGTGGGTGAGTGAGTGAGTGAGTCACGTGATGTATCCGCTGTTGGACTGGGCGAGCAGCTTGAAGGTGAGGTAGACGTCGCTGCTGCTGGCACGAGGCCTCAGGTAGCGCATCAGCCCCTCCAGGTGATGCAGCTCCACCCCACGTGGGTTCTACCACAACCACCACAACCACCACAACAACAACCACCACAACCATAACCACCACAACCACTACCACCACAACCACCACAACCACTACCACCACAACAACCACAACCACCACAACCACTACTATCACAACCACCACAACCACTACAACCACTACCACCACAACCAACACAACCACCAAACAACTTTTGTTCGGCCAGATCGAGGGGGCTAAACGGGCGCGGCACGGGCTAGAGAAGAGATGGAGTGATGTGGTACAGGAGGACGTGGAGCTGAGTGGACTTGCCGATGACTGGTACCAGCGGTGTCAAGATCGGCCTCTGTGGAGGAGGCTCGTGAAGGACGCTACTGGGCAGTTGGAGGCAGTCGCCCTCCAACAACAACGGAGGGCGGAGGAGCGACGCTCACAACAACGAGCTGAGCGCCGGGTGGCTAAAGCACAGCAAGTTGGCACAGTAGGGGGCACAGGTGGTGCATCAGCCACTCGTCTCGGTCATCTCGGTCAGTCGACCCGTGGCACCTGGGTCTGCCCCGTGACCTCCTGCCAGCGGGCGTTCGACACTTCACGTGGCCTCAGGGTGCACATGGCCTGGCACAAGCGTCGTGGTGACGTCACCGCCACTTAGTGGCGAATGGCGGTTGTTGTTGTTGTTGAGTGAGTGTGTGAGTGAGTGTGTGAGTGAGTCAGTGAGTCAGTGAGTGAGTGAATGAGTGAGTCAGTCAGTGAGTGAGTGTGTGAGTGAGTGAGTGTGTGAGTGAGTGAGTCAGTGAGTGAGTGAGTGAGTGATTGAGTGTGTGAGTGAGTGAGTGTGTGAGTGAGTGAGTCAGTGAGTGAGTGAATGAGTGAGTCAGTCAGTGAGTGAGTGTGTGAGTCAGTGAGTGTGTGAGTGTATGAGTGTGTGAGTGAGTGTGTGAGTGAGTCTGTGAGTGAGTCAGTGAGTGAGTGTGTGAGTGAGTGAGTGATTGAGTGTGTGAGTGAGTGAGTGTGTGAGTGAGTGAGTGAGTCAGTGAGTGAGTGAATGAGTGAGTCAGTCAGTGAGTGAGTGTGTGAGTGAGTGAGTGTGTGAGTGAGTGTGTGAGTGAGTGAGTCTGTGAGTGAGTGTGTGAATGAGTGAGTCAGTCAGTGAGTGAGACAGTGAGTGAGTGAGTGAGTCAGTCACTAAGTGAGTCAGTGAGTGAGTGAGTGTATGAGTGTGTGAGTCAGTGAGTGAGTGAGTGTGTGAGTGAGTCAGTGAGTGTGTGAGTGAGCGTGTCAGTGAGTGTGTGGAGTCAGTGTGTGAGTGAGTCAGTGAGTGAGTGTGTGAGTCAGTGCGTGATGGTGTGAGTGAGTCAGTGAGTGAGTGAGTGTGTGAGTGAGTGAGTGAATGAGTGAGTCAGTGAGTGAGTGAGTGAGTCAGTGTGTGAGTGAGTGAGTGAGTGAATGAGTGAGTCAGTGAGTGAGTGAGTGAGTGAGTCAGTGAGTGAGTCAGTGAGTGAGTGTGTGAGTGAGTCAGTGAGTGAGTGAGTCAGTGAGTGAGTCAGTGAGTGAGTGTGTGAGTGAGTCAGTGATTGAGTGTGTGAGTGAGTCAGTGAGTGAGTCAGTGAGTGAGCGTGTGAGTGAGTCAGTGAGTCAGTGAGTGAGTGAGTCAGTGAGTGAGTCAGTGAGTGAGCGTGTGAGTGAGTCAGTGAGTGAGTGAGTCAGTGAGTGAGTCAGTGAGTGAGTGTGTGAGTGAGTCAGTGAGTCAGTGAGTGAGTGAGTGAGTCAGTGAGTGAGTCAGTGAGTGAGTGTGTGAGTGAGTGAGTGAGTGAATGAGTGAGTCAGTCAGTGAGTGATTGAGTGTGTGAGTGTGTGAGTCAGTCAGTGAGTGAGTGTGTGAGTGTGTGAGTCAGTCAGTGAGTGAGTCAGTGTGTGAGTGAGTCAGTGAGTGAGTGTGTGAGTCAGTGAGTGAGTCAGTGAGTGAGTCAGTGAGTGAGTCAGTGAGTGAGTGTGTGTGTGAGTGAGTCAGTGTGTGAGTGAGTCAGTGAGTGAGTGAGTGAGTCAGTCAGTGAGTGAGTGAGTGAATGAGTGAGTGAGTCAGTGAGTGAGTCAGTGAGTGAGTCAGTGAGTGAGTGTGTGTGTGAGTGAGTCAGTGTGTGAGTGAGTGAGTGAGTGAGTCAGTCAGTGAGTGAGTCAGTGAGTGAGTCAGTGAGTGAGTGTGTGAGTCAGTGAGTGAGTCAGTGAGTGAGTCAGTGAGTGAGTCAGTGAGTGAGTGTGTGTGAGTGAGTCAGTGTGTGAGTGAGTCAGTGAGTGAGTGAGTGAGTCAGTGAGTGAGTCAGTGAGTGAGTCAGTGAGTGAATGAGTGAGTGAGTCAGTGAGTGAGTGAGTGTGTGAGTGAGTCAGTGAGTGTGTGAGTGAGTGAGTGAGTCAGTGAGTGAGTCAGTGAGTGAGTGAGTGTGTGAGTCAGTGAGTGATGGTGTGAGTGAGTGAGTGAGTGTGTGAGTGAGTGAGTCAGTGAGTGAGTCAGTGAGTGAGTGTGTGAGTCAGTGAGTGATGGTGTGAGTGAGTCAGTGAGTGAGTGAGTGTGTGAGTGAGTGAGTGAGTCAGTGAGTGAGTCAGTGAGTGATGGTGTGAGTGAGTCAGTGAGTGAGTGAGTGTGTGAGTGAGTCAGTGAGTGTGTGAGTGAGTGAGTCAGTGAGTGAGTCAGTGAGTGAGTCAGTGAGTGAGTCAGTGAGTGAGTGTGTGTGTGAGTGAGTCAGTGTGTGAGTGAGTCAGTGAGTGAGTGAGTGAGTCAGTAAGTGAGTCAGTGAGTGAGTCAGTGAGTAAGTGTGTGAGTGAGTGAGTGAATGAGTGAGTCAGTCAGTGAGTGAGTCAGTGAGTGAGTGAGTGAGTCAGTGAGTGAGTCAGTGAGTGAGTCAGTGAGTGAGTGTGTGTGTGAGTGAGTCTCACACTCTGGGACAGAAGCAGCTGATAAGATTTCCTCGCCGCTTCCCTGCGATGGAGCAGGAGACCCCTGAGCTTGGCGGTCTCCACGCGGCTGAACGAGTGGAACACCACGGCCAGCAGCTACACACGCGGAGACACGCGGAGACACACGCAGAGACACGGAGACACACGCGGAGACACGGAGACACGGAGACACACAGAGACACACACGGAGACACACGCGGAGACACGGAGACACACACAGAGACACGGAGACACACGCAGACACACAGAGACACACGCAGAGACACGGAGACACACGCGGAGACACGGAGACACACGCGGAGACACGGAGACACACACAGAGACACGGAGACACACACAGAGACACACACAGAGACACACACAGAGACACACACAGACACACACAGACACAGACACACATAGACACACACAGAGACACGGAGACACACACAGACACACAGACACAAGGGATCGACCTCCTGTAGACCAGGCGAGGTAGTCAACATCTCACAGGGTCCGGGATGGAACCCAGGACCTCCTGTAGACCAGGCGAGGTAGTCAACATCTCACAGGGTCCGGGATCGAACCCACGACCTCCTGTAGACCAGGCGAGGTAGTCAACATCTCACAGGGTCCGGGATCGAACCCACGACCTCCTGTAGACCAGGCGAGGTAGTTACCCAGGTGTGTGTGTAGGGGGGGGGGGGCGGTGGTGAGTAGCCGGTGAGGTGTAGGGCAGCAGGGGAGAGCGCTCACCAGGTTGGTGAGGAAGTAGAGCTCCACGGAGAGGTAGGCGATGAAGAAGATGCAGGAGAAGGGATTCCGGGAATAGGAGGGAAGCATCACATCCGGGTAGCTGGGGAGAGGTAGGGGTGGGTGGGTGGGTGAGTGGGTGGGTGGGTGGGTGAGTGGGTGGGTGGGGGGGTGGGTGAGTGGGTGGGTGGGTGAGTGGGTGGGTGGGTGGGTGGGTGAGTGGGTGGGTGGGTGGGTGGGTGGGTGAGTGGGTGGGTGGGTGGGTGGGTGGGTGAGTGGGTGGGTGGGTGGGTGGGTGGGTGAGTGGGTGGGTGAGTGGGTGGGTGGGTGGGTGGGTGAGTGGGTGGGTGGGTGGGTGGGTGAGTGGGTGGGTGAGTGGGTGGGTGGGTGGGTGGGTGGGTGGGTGGGTGAGTGGGTGGGTGGGTGGGTGAGTGGGTGGGTGGGTGGGTGAGTGGGTGGGTGGGTGGGTGGGTGGGTGAGTGGGTGGGTGAGTGGGTGGGTGGGTGGGTGGGTGAGTGGGTGGGTGGGTGGGTGAGTGGGTAGGTGGGTGGGTGAGTGGGTCAGTGGGTGGGTGGGTGGGTGAGTGGGTGAGTGGGTGGGTGGGTGGGTGGGTGAGTGGGTGAGTGGGTGGGTGGGTGGGTGAGTGGGTGGGTGGGTGGGTGAGTGGGTGGGTGAGTGGGTGAGTGGGTGGGTGAGTGGGTGGGTGAGTGGGTGGGTGGGTGGGTGAGTGGGTGGGTGGGTGGGTGGGTGAGTGGGTGGGTGGGTGGGTGAGTGAGTGAGTGAGTGAGTGGGTGGGTGGGTGGGTGGGTGAGTGGGTGGGTGGGTGGGTGGGTGAGTGGGTGGGTGGGTGGGTGGGTGGGTGGGTGAGTGGGTGGGTGGGTGGGTGAGTGAGTGGGTGGGTGGGTGGGTGAGTGGGTGGGTGGGTGGGTGGGTGGGTGAGTGGGTGGGTGGGTGAGTGGGTGGGTGGGTGGGTGAGTGGGTGGGTGGGTGGGTGAGTGGGTGGGTGGGTGAGTGGGTGGGTGGGTGAGTGGGTGGGTGGGTGAGTGGGTGGGTGGGTGGGTGGGTGGGTGAGTGGGTGGGTGGGTGGGTGAGTGAGTGGGTGGGTGAGTGAGTGAGTGGGTGAGTGAGTGGGTGGGTGGGTGAGTAGGTGGGTGAGTGGGTGGGTGGGTGAGGGTGGGTCAGTGAGTGGGTGGGTGGGTCAGTGAGTGGGTGGGTGGGTGAGTGGGTGAGTGGGTGGTTGGGTGGGTGGGTGAGTGGGTGGGTGGGTAGGTGGGTGGGTGGGTGAGTGAGTGAGTGAGTGGTTGAGTGAGTGGGTGAGTGGGTGAGTGGTTGAGTGAGTGGGTGAGTGGGTGAGTGAGTGGGTGAGTGAGTGAGTGGGTGAGTGGGTGAGTGAGTGGGTGAGTGGGTGGATGAGTGAGTGGTTCAGTGAGTGGGTGAGTGGAACCTCACTTGGCAGTGGTGAGGAGGATGAAGAGGTTGACCAGGCTGTGATCCAGTGTCTTGAAATACTGAGGAACAAGGCGACTCACCAATAATCACTCACCACTCACCACCATCACTCACCACCATCACTCACCACCATCACTCACCACTCACCACCATCACTCACCACTCACCACCATCACTCGCCACCATCACTCACCACTCACCACCATCACTCACCACTCACCACCATCACTCACCACTCACCACCATCACTCACCACTCGCCAGCAGAGTCACTGCTGCTGCTATTCGCTAGCTAACAGCACTTGCCCCTACAGCCCTGCTGGAGGCTACCTGGGGGAGCTTTGTCTGTGTGTGGTGTGTGTAGTACATAGACACTGCGGCTGCTACCCGCTAGCTAACAGCACTTGCCCCTACAGCCTTGCCAGAGGCTACCTGGGGGAGCTTTGTCTGTGTGAGTGTTTGATGCGCATTTTCTTACCGGATCGTCTTCATCTTCAGAGAAGAAATAAAATCCTGTTTGAGATACACACGGTGAGTGGGTGGGTGAGTGGGTGGGTGGGTGAGTGGGTGAGTGGGTGGGTGGGTGAGTGGGTGGGTGAGTGGGTGGGTGGGTGAGTGAGTGGGTGGGTGAGTG